>NC_056737.1:692823342-692862531 GCF_019279795.1 Protopterus annectens | reverse complement strand
TCATGGTAATTGAGCAATTATAACTTGTTTAGAAATCAAAACTACTTTATTGAAAAGCAAATAGGTAAGTGCTTTTGCCATTGAAGTACCTTTAGTAGATCTAGGACACCTAATATACACACGTGCGTGTGCAAATATGCGCGCACAATCGTGCGTGAAAATACACACGGACATTTTTGCGAATATGCACACGCATGAATACACGCACATGTGAATATGCACTCACACGCATGCATGCTGATGCGATTATGTGCACACGCATGAATATGCACATGTATACACATGCACACACTCAAATATGGGCACACGCATGCACTCGAATACGCACACATGCACGCGAATATGCACACAAGCATGCACTCACTGACGCGAATATGCATGCATGTGAATATGCACACATACGCACATGAATTTGCGCACGCACGCGAATATGCATGCATGCTAATATGTGCACACGCACGCAAATATGCGCACACACACACATGCACGGGCGAATGGGCACACGGGCGAATATGCACACACATGCATCACAACAGAAATTCAAGAACATAAAGTTGTACCTGTTTTGTGCTGTATTGCATTGTAAGGATTTTTTTAGGATTCTCAGCCAGCAGTTTTGTTGCTCACAAGTGCCAGTTTTCCCTGTGGTCTATTGTTTATCCTTATGGGAGGGAGATGTCTTACCTCCCTAAGGCTGGAAAACTATTGTGCCTCAATACAAGGATCTGTGCTTTTATTTGTGCATGCATGTCTATATCTATTTCTATGTATACTTATATATATTATGAGAGTAATGGATAATGTGTGGTGGGGAGTCGACAGCTGTGTAGTCGATCACATATGATAGTATAAGTGGCTGACTGTTGAGTGCAAGATCGCATAGTTTTTGGTGTGGGATTATGCCCTTACCTCGTGTTTGTGTCATCTCTGAGTTGATGCATAAAATTGCATAAATAAAATAAAATTTTTATTATATGATATATATTTTTTACATAAAATATATATGTGGGTATGTTTTTATTTTGATCAGATGGTGATGCCATTTTTGCATGTACTATAGGAGTCTGCTATGACTATGGGTTTGCCACTTTAGGAAAATGTTTGAATCTAGATTTTTTGGCTCCTTTTTTTACTATTTAATGAGTTGATATGAGTGATGCATTATGGTCTGATGAAGCGCTGTTGGCTAAAAGCGCTTACTGGATTTATCTGTTCTAATAAAAGATTTTTACTGGATTGATTTGATGCCTTTGGATGTGCTTTAAATATACCAGCTGTGTTTCACCCTGATACCTAGCTTTTGCTGCTTTTTACTTCTTGGAATTGTCTATTGCCTTTAAAGCATGAGCATACACATGATTTCTTAATGTTGTGTTCTGTGATTTGTCTTAATTGTTTTGGTAGATGGTTCTGGTTGACTAGCATAATCTTTGAGAAGCTCTTTTCTCCTATTGTTTTTGCAAATGGGGTCTTTATAGAGTCAGAGCACTCTATGTAAGTTATAGTGGGGTCTGACTGGAGAGATTAATCTAGAAAAGGAGAGAAGTGTTGCCGGAACTGAATTCATCCACAAATATTGGTGAGTGCCTTTAAGTGGTGGACCCTATTTTTACAAAATCTCATCAAGACACTGATAAATGAACTGTATTTTACAAATGGAAAAGGGTAGATAAAAAATAAGACTGGGAGCGCAGGTCTCTGGATAAAAAAGTGCTTTCTCTTGGTGTAAGCTTTGGTGCCAAGGACTTGCACATGGAAACGTCTGCCATAGTGTTAGGCCAGGCTCAGGGTGTTCCTCCCATGGTAGGAAGTAGTTCACAAAAACTGACAAGTCAAACAAGGGGCAATAAAGATGATAAAGTGGACAATTCAAGATAAGAAGTTATTGTTAAGAGAAAAAGTTTTAAAACATACTGTTATTTGTCTTTTTCCTCTGCTTGCAAAGTGAACATGTTATTTGTTGGGATATGCCTATCAAAGATGGGCCTCATCTGTGAACAAAATGCAGCATTGCTTATAAACTTGAATAATATCTGTTTTCTGCTTTTCAGAATAAAGAGATTTTGGTTATAGCTTAGTGAAGCCTGGGATAAGGACGCACGGCCGAGTAAGAGTTAATTTACTGAAGCAGGCTGTGTGTCCTGGAAAATTTGAGCTACCATTGTTGAACTGAACATTCTCTACTTCTTGAACCTTCTGTACTAACTGTTGGTTTGAGGTGATTTATGATAAACATGTTTACCACAGGTGTTTTCCATAGTCAACTGTCAACGGTCAGAAATGTAACAAAAAGTTGTTTTGCTTGCAGTATAAAAGTTGATGTCAGTAAACAAGTTGACCAGAGGAGATCATCTTGGCCAACATGCTGTGTAATCTGGTTAGCTGCTAATAAAGAAGTTTTTCATCACCTGAGGCAGATGTGACTCGTTTGAATTTTTCTTCTGACATTTTGGTCCTTCGGACCAAAAACCTCTACGAAGATCTGGATCAGACCGACAGAGAGACCGAAAAACCTGTGCAGGTGAGGGTTTCTCATCTTAAGATTCCCTCGACTGAAAGCCCTCCGACTGATTTGTCGTTGAGAGGAGGCCGGCCGCTCTCTGATCCCTATCTGAGGGACGGTTTCTGAACGAAAAGGGGAAAAGGAGTCTCATCTGGTTCAGGTAGGATGAAAAATAAATTTTCTTTTAATTTAATTTAACCTTGTCGACATGGGTTTTATTTTTAGTTAAGGGTGGGTAGGATTACTTGTTAAGATTATTTTGTTAGGATCACCCGTTAAGATAGCCCCATTTTATAATAAGCCCTGTAAAATAACTTTGATACAGTCCTAAAATGAGAAATCTAGGGGAAACATGGGCTCGAGTTGCTGCAAGTGTGATAGTGATGTCTGTTTAAATGTTGATGCTAAGTATATGAAAGGCTTAAACAAAAATAATGTTAAATTTTTGAAAAAGTGGAAGTTGAAATATGATTTTGATGGTACCCTGAATAAGAATGCCTGTGCAAAATTGGTTAGAGATTTGAAAAGAGATGCAGGAACTAGAACTAAAAAGCAAAGACAATTGGGATTTCCCCAAGCACAAAAATGGTTAGAAGAAGCAAATAAATGAGCTATAAAAGAAAAACAGTGGCAGGAAAAATAAAAAATAAATCAAAAGGGATCACTGGTGCCAAGTGGAAAAGTAGCTTTATTTTTAGATAAGGAGGATGAGCATATAGATTGTGCGTTACAAAGGCAGGCAACTGCCCCACCGTATGGGGAAATTGCTGCTGCCCTACCGGCGGAACCTCCTCAATATCAGTCTGAAGATGTGGGATCTGTACAGCAGGGTGGGTTATTGGCTGCTCAAGGAAATGTTGTGACCCCTCCAATTTACCCGCAAATTCCTGTAGTACCCAAGGTTGCTTTGCAACAGGTAGACCAACCTATGCAGTTAAGGTCAGGACCAGCAGGGCAAGGACGTTGGGCCATTTAAACTTTCTGACTACTCAGAAGCTCTTCCCTTAATACAAGTTGCAAACCCACAAGCAGGGGATGTTGGACAAGAGACAACTATTTTAGCTTATCGTCCCTGGGCTAGAGAGGATATAAAACAAGCTACAGATGGTATTCCTCATCCCAAGGTTAATTTTCACAAGTTTTCTGAGGACATAGTTGGTATGCGTTTAAGTTATCATCTAAATGGTTTAGAAGTAGAACAAGTAGTGCGACAAAAACTGGGTCCAGATTGCCACTTAGTTTGTGGTACTTGGACATGTAAGACAGATGACGGCACTACATTAAAGCATAATTCTGGGGTGTTAGACACGCGAGTCACTGATCTGTTGAAGAGAATTTCTGATAAGTGGCGTCCAAGAACAGATTGGACAGTAATAAATCAGTGCATCAAAAATGATGATGAATCTGTAGATCACTATATTGTAAGATTGACAGAAGTGTTCAATAACCATTGTGGAATGATGATTCCGCAGGATCAGACCAATGATAGTCCGTATGAATGGCTCTGATAAGTAGTTTTATAACTAAGCATATGGTAGATCATAGAACATGTAGACTGCAACCTTTGTTTGAATATGACGGCATGATGAGCGACATTTCAATTTAAAAAAGAAAAAGAAAGTACAAGTGTTAGCAATAGGGGATGATGGTGGTATATTCTTGGTACAGGACCAAAGGGGGCAAGGGCGCCATGGTGGTGTAAAAAAACGTGGGGGCCCGAAATGGGACACGTTAAACAGGGTGGACATTCAGAGGAATATGAGGGGAGGTTAAAACGTGGAGAATGTTTTAAGTGCGTTACACGTGGGCACTTCGCTGCCGACTGTGAAGAGTGGCAACATCCCCCTCAGCTTACGAACAAGGGCTCCGCATGACTATATGATAGTAAAGGAATTATTGTGATTATTGTAGAGAAGAAGAAAGTGAGAATGATTGTGATGATGATGAGGCAGACACACTCTCTGCGATGAATGTCAGAACACTCAGAAGGAAGGGCGGGATTGTGACTGTGAAGTCATAAACCTGGCAAATTTGGGTATTGCTATGCATCTAGATCAAAAACCCATGATAGAGTTTTTGGTTGAGGGACAGAAAGTGGAATTTTTATGTGATTCAGGTGCATCGTGTACACTTTTGGGTCCAGCAGTTCTGCCTCCGAACTGCGAAACAGATGAGTTTGTCCTTGTGAAAGTGGCAAACGGGAAAATCTATAAGGAACCACGGTCTCATCCTCTATTGTTCACAGATCCGCAAACAAACCAAACTGTTAGGTGTAGGGTAATTATATCGAAAGTTTGTCCAGTTAATTTGCTGGGAAGAGATTTGATGCATTATTTTGGAATAGCGGCAATTCCCACACCTAAAGGCATTGAGGCTAAAAGGTTAGCGGATGGCTTTGTGGTACAGGAAGTACAAGACTTGTTTTACTGGTATAACCAGGACTTGATTTCAAACGGGTCGGGGAGGGTTGATACAGATTTGATCAACCTAGCTTTAAGTAAATCTAGGAGCAGGTCACCGCAGGTTGCGGCGCACTTACATTGTACAATGTTCTACAGAAAGGCCCCTGGTCCGGATAAAGAATTTGAAAAAGAATTCTTTAAGCACAAACGTGCAAGGACAATTTTGAATGATATGTTTTGGGATACGCAAGGTAATACAGTCGTGACCTGTACTTTGACCAAGGAAATGAGTTCTTTATATTGCTCAGGTTATAGCCCACATATTTCAATTACTAAAGCGGTGGAGACACATTGGGTAGATTTAGCGAAAAAGGTAACGAACTGGGACACAATGTCCGAAAGTCAATTGAAAGATAAACAGATCCAGGTACAAAGATTAAATTGGGTGACCTGGGCACAACCAAGTGTGCACCTCAGGGATGACAAAACAGAAAGGGCATGACAAATCCTCCTAACTCAAGAGGAAGATAGTGCGTTAAGTGCCTTACCTGTAGATTTATGGTCGAAAGGTAAAGGGGATGTAGGACTGATGAAAACAGCAGGTGAAGTTTGTATAACTCCAAAGTCAGGTTTTAGACCTCGTAAGCACCAATACCCACTAAGTAAACAAGCAGAGGAAGGAATTAAGCCAGTTATTGAGCAGCTAAAACAGGTAGGAATTCTTGTTGAATGTCCAGATTCGCCCTGCAATACTCCGTTGTTTCCTGTAAAGAAACCGGATGGGTCATGGAGGTTGGTTCAGGATTTACAAGCAGTTAATTCAGCTGTGGTCCCTGACCCCTATACATTACTTCATGATTTACTACCTCAGCACAGATATTTTTCTATCATAGATATAAGCAATGCTTTTTTCTCCATACCACTACATAAGGAGAGTAGATTTTGGTTTGCATTCACTTATCAAGGTAAAAGATACACCTACGCCAGATTGCCACAGGGTTATTGTGAGAGTCCGACAATATTCGCACAAGAAATGGCTGCGAATTTAGCTCAGTTTGTTCCCCCACAGGGAAGCCAGGTTTTGTTGTATGTAGATGATATTTTGTTGGCCTCACCCATGCAGGAAAGTTGTAAAAGGGATACCCTTGCCCTTAGTTTTTTAGCTGAGCAAGGACATAAGGTAAATAAAGAAAAGTTACAATTGTGGAAAGCACAAGTAAAGTACTTGGGTTATTTAATTTCGCAGGCAGTTAGACAATTGGAGAACAAAAGAAAACCAGCAATTCTTGAGGCACCTATGCCCACAACTAAGCGGGAGATGATGTCCTTTTTAGGTGTGACTAATTTTTGTAGAAGTTGGATCCCTAACTATGCTGAGGAAGTAGGGCCATTGACCGCACTAATCTATGACACTCCCATGGCAGCTAAGAATAATATACAGTGGACAAATACGGCAATACAGGCATTTAATAGAATTAAGCAATTGATAGCAGGATCCTCTGTTTTGGGTTTTCCGAACTATTCTAAGCCGTTTGTACAAATGGTTGATTGTAAGGGAGGATATATGACTTTGGTTCTGGTACAAGTACATGGGGATAAACAGAGGCCGATAGCTTTCTACTCCTCCAGATTAGATCCTGTTACAAGGGCATTGCCGCATTGTGTTCAAGCTGTAGTGGCAGCCGCCATGGCAGTACAAGCCTCAGCACCATTAGTTTTGTTTCACCCATTACAATTGCGGGTTCCACATTCAGTAGCTACTATACTTTTGCAAGATAAGATAACCTTTTTATCTCCTAGTCGACATTTGTTGTGTATGACAGTGCTGCTGACACAGCTTCATATGACCATAGAAAGATGTACTACTCTTAATCCGGCGACACTTTTGCCGACTTCAGAAGAAGGTACTCCACACGTTTGTTTAGAGAGCATCCATGACAAAGTGCTTCCCCGACAATATTTAACAGATATTCCGTTGGTAGTTTCTGATCTCGTTTTGTTTGTAGACGGATCAGCAAAGAAGGACACTGTAGAAAAAACACTAGTAGAGTATGCAGTCACCACAGAAACTGAAGTTTTGGAGGCAAAAAGATTGTCAAACATTTATTCTGCACAAGCAGCTGAGTTGGTGGCTTTGACTCGAGCTTGTACCTTAGGGGAGGATAAAAAAAGTGACAATTTATACAGATAGTCAATATGCTTTCTCCACTGTACATGTTTTCGCTCAACAATGGAAGAATAGGAGAATGGTTACTGCGACAGGCAAACCAATAAATCACAGAGATTTAATTTTACAATTGTTGGATGCAGTGCAACTACCACTTCAGATAGCAATATGTAAATGTTCCGCACATACCAACAGAAAAGATCCTGTCTCCAGGGGAAATGCACTTGCTGATATGGCTGCAAAAAAGGCAGCTCAAGAAAATGATTTGCTTTTGCATGACGATGATTTAGAGCCCGGACACCTCTTAGACTTAGAGACACTAAAAGTAATGCAAACATTGACAACACAGAAAGAAAAATGTCGTTGAGTAAAATATGGTATCACTCAACAGGATGGGTTGTATAGGGCATCAGATGGCAAAATGGTATTACCCTCAAACCTTTTTAGGTATGCGGCATTGGTTAGCCATGGACCTGCCCATGTAGGAGTACAGACAATGATTCAAATAGTGTCTAAGGTGTTTTGGTGTAAGGGGTTTTCAACTTATGCAAAGCAATTCTGTTTATCTTGTTTATTATGTGCAAAGTATCATGCTCAGGGGGGAGTTAAAAAGTCTCAGCAGGCATTCCCCACCCCTCCATATCCATTCCACACACTCTGTATGGACTTTATTGAATTGACACCCTCAGAGGGAAAAAGGTTCTGTTTAGTCATTATTGATGCTTTTTCTAAATGGGCAGAAGCTTTTCCAGTAAAGCACCCGAATGCAGAAACAGTAGCAAAACTTTTGACTACAGAAATAATTCCCCGATTTGGTTTACCAAGATGCATTTACAGTGATAATGGGTCTCATTTTGTTAACCAGATTGTTCAGAAGTTGGGTCAAGTGTTTCAAATTGATCTCAAGTATCATTGTGCTTACCATCCCCAGTCAGCTGGACTGGTGGAAAGATACAACGGTGTCTTGAAGAGTAAGCTCCGCAAACTGATGGCAGAAACACATAGATCATGGACTGCGTGCCTTCCTTTGGCACTCCTGTATATGCGAATCTCACCCTCCTACAAAGGACTTACACCATTTGAACTTTTGTTTGGGAGACCATATTACATCCCGCAGTGGCAAGGATTGTTGCCAACGGAACGTGAGGGGGGTGAGGATCTAGCGGATTATATGAAGAAGCTGCTAAATGCCAAATCTCTTGTAACCAATGACTCCTTTGCAGATTCCAGAAGTGAAACCTTGTTAAGCGTGGCACCTGGGGACTGGGTGTGGATCCGAATTGTGAAGAGAAAGAATTGGTCATCCCCCAGGTGGGAAGGCCCATACCAAGTACTTATCTCGACACCTACGGCTGTAACGATCGCTGAGAGGACTTTGTGGATTCATATCACCCACTGTAAAAAAAAACTCAAGACTTTTCCTTCTTCCGTTGATATTGGTCAAACTCCACCGGACCTCTGAGCGCAAAGTCTGGCTACAAAAGGGGATTAGCCCAATAGGGGTTAGTTCGTCTCAAACCCAGTGAAGAAACCAACAGCGCAAGGTAGTCCTTAGGGAGGATGGCCACATTCAGCTGGTACTTGAACTGTTACATGATGATTTTGGTGGCGAAAGTAAATATGTCCATACGAGAAGGAACAGTTGCAAGAGAAAAAGGAATGGTGGTGCTGCAAGCGCAAACAGGTGTTACTACTGTGTTTAAGGTGAAACTTTGTGAAGGAATTTTGGACTGTTCTAAATGGAACAATAATGATTTCTTGACTCGTGCAAAATACTTGTGCAATAGAGACTGTACGTCCTGGTCAAATGTTTGGTGGTCAACAGATGTGAATGGATGGGAAACAAGTGATGCAGTGATACCAGAGAAAGATAAAAGCAGGCAACAAAGAATAAAAATTGCGCATTCCCAAGGTACCGAAGTAATTACTATAACCATTGTGTCACAACAAGAAAGTGATTCAGGAGTTTATGGAATCGGAGTGTCTCTTCCAATTGGAACTGATCCTTTGGGGACCCTCCAACTTAAAGTGCAAAGCCTTAAAAATGCTACAAGTAAAGCAGATTTTGCCTTCACAGAAGAAGAACAATTGTTACTCGAGACGGGATTCGTACACCATAATGAATGGTTATCTTGGGTTAGATATAGTATCCGAGAGGCACATCGTGAGAACTGTGTTTCTTGTGCTGAAGGTAAACAGCAACTAGCGACAGTCCCATTGATGCGAGATGAAGGTAACCTAACGTGTCTGTTAAAATTATTCTTCAACAGAACTGAAGATAAATGCAAAAATGAAACTCAGCATTTTCCAGTCATAAGCAAAGTTGAGAAACCGCCTGCAGCGATTTCCTATCCAGGTTCGTATATGTGCATTTCCAGAGATGGCACAGGGAAGAATTATGGCAATATAGGACAGAACTATTGCAATGTTACTGTGAATGGCAATGAAAATCCATTTCTGGAGAACCAAACTCATAGTTTAGCAGACGTATGGTGGTTATGTGGAGACAAACTCAGATCAAGGTTTACGATTCCCTGGAAGGGAACTTGTGCACTTGTAAAGTTAATTCTGCCATTTTTCATTTTCCCAGTCCCAGCAAGCAATTTTGTAAGAGAACCTGAAATAAAGCCGAAGTGGTTGAGTAGGAGAAAAAGAGAGGCACCGAAGCAATCCTTCGATAACGGTGTCTACATCGATAGCATTGGCCTACCAAGAGGCGTACCTGATGAATACAAAGCAATAAACCAAATAGCAGCTGGTTTTACATCCATCTTTGTCTGGATTCAACCTAATAAGAATGTGGACTGGATCAACTACATTTACTATAACCAGCAGCGTTTTGTGAACTATACCAAAGATGCATTGAAAGGAATTGCTGAACAACTGGAGGCCACTTCGCAGGTGGCATGGCAGAATCGAATTGCGTTAGATATGCTCCTGGCCAAAGAAGGAGGAGTTTGCAGGATGTTTAGGACTTTCTGCTGTACGTATATTCCAAACAACACTGCACCTGATGGAAGTATCACTCAAGCTTTGAAAGGTTTGGAAATGTTATCCGAAGAATTGGCAGAGAACTCTGGGGTAAATAATCCCTTTACAGACTTTCTACAAGTGTGGTTTGGAAAATGGAGTCATCTCATCAGCAGTTTCCTGGTGTCCGTTGGAGTCGCTGTGGCTATCGTGGTGGTATGTGGTTGCTGTTGTATACCCTGTATCAGAGGTCTTCTACAAAGACTGGTTGATACTGCTGTTACGAAGACGATGTACCAACAATTGCAACAGACTGGTGAAAGTGAATACATTGAAATGTGACTTTTCGTAAATGTTTTTGAAGTTTAAAAGTTTGTCTTGCCAATGAAGTAATGTATGCAAAGAAAAACTTAGTTTTTACCATATATTGCTGAAATAAAAAGACAAATAAAAAGTGTTTTCAGGGGGGAAATGTTAAGAGAAAAAGTTTTAAAACGTACTGTTATTTGTCTTTTTCCTCTGCTTGCAAAGTGAACATGTTATTTGTTGGGATATGCCTATCAACGATGGGCCTCATCTGTGAACAAAATGCAGCACTGCTTATAAACTTGAATAATATCTGTTTTCTGCTTTTCAGAATAGAGAGATTTGGTTATAGCTTAGTGAAGCCTGGGATAAGGACACACGACCGAGTAAGAGTTAATTTACTGAAGCAGGTTGTGTGTCCTGGAAAATTTGAGCTACCATTGTTGAACTGAACTGAACATTCTGTACTTCTTGAACATTCTGTACTGTTGGTTTGAGGTGATTTATGATAAACATGTTTACCACAGGTGATGTTCTTCATCTCACATTGCTGCAGTCCTTACATATGGGTAGTCCGCTGTCCTCGGTCGGCCCGAATACCAAAGTATTAGGCTGACGTCGGTCATGGGCGCTTAGATCTGACATCAGAGCGTCGGGGTATAAAAGCGCATGACCGACGTCATTTCCTCAGTCTTTTTTGCCGCATGGTCCGATGCAGAAGCAGCGTTTGCAAGTGCCGTTCGTCGTTCTGAAATTTTCGTATTCTGAGTTTCAGACCGAAACCAAGTTGGGCTAAGTACCCCGTTGGGGAATATTTTTGTTTTTTCTTGCCTCAGTTATTTCCGGATGTCAGAAAAAGTGAATAATTGTATTTCTTGTGGGAAACAGATACCGCATAGGGATTACCACTCTCTTTGTATTCCTTGTTTGGGACCTGAAGCACGACGTAGTCGGGTGTCGCTTTTGTGCTAGGTTTAATAAGCGCACCATTAAACGTAGGTTAGATTGCGCTAGGCTTGTCTTCGGTAAGCGGTGTAATTATAATATGCCGTCGGATCCTCCGACGCCCGCTACCGCGAAGAAGCGCAAGGACAAATCTTTAAAGTCTAGGCAGGATGAGTCGTCCGTTCCGGACGCCGGTTCTTTAGAAACTACGGTGGAATCTGGGGATCCAGCCGAGGTTTCACTTGAGTCTCAGGGGGAGGCTTTAATTTTGCAGGATGTGGCCTCTCAGGAGTCAGGCCAGGCTGAGGGGGCCTCTCAGGTTGCTGTTCTCCCTTCCTTGCCTAAGGTGGTTAGGCCTTCTCCTTCTGTCTCTAGGGCTCCTTCCAAAGGCAGGCCTGCTCTGACTTCCACGGGTGTCAGTCCTAGTTCTGCAGGTTCTGTGCCTAAAAAGCACATGCTTAAAATGGCAGAAGATTTAATTTCTTTAATCAGAGGTTCTATGCCCCCTCCTGATAAGAGGCCTAGGGTGGAGCCAGAGGTGGAAAGTTTGGAGCAGGCTTCAGATTACTCAGAGTCTTTGGCTGAAGACATTCAGGATTTTCCTCCTTATTCTGATTCAGATGCAGAGGATTCCACTCCTTCTGCCTCTCCTCCAGAGGATTTTTCTTTTTCAGAAACCCTGCATTCTATGAGGGAACATTTTAAATGGGAAGGTCAGGATTTCTCAGATTCCCGAAAGAGGCTTAGGGAATTTTTGTTTTTGCCACAACACAGGCCCTTGGCTATTCCTCCTGTTTTGGATGTTGTTCAAGACGTTTTCTCCGAGGCTTCCCTTAATCCAGACTCTCTGCCTCCTGCGCCTGTTAAGCCAGATAGGTATTACAGAGTACCTGAGGCTCATAAATATCTGTATAAGAGTCCAAGGGCTGACCCAGAAACTATTAGCCAGGGACCTAAGGGTGTCAGGGCTTCTGTTGTAAAGAATCCAGTTCCTATGGATAAGGATGCTAGAGCTTTGGATAGATGGGGTAAGAAAGTGTATACCTCTTCCACTTTAGCAATGAGGGCTTTGAATTGCCAGTTTCATATGTTGAAGTATCAAAATTTTCTTCTTTCTCAACTAAAATCTAAAGTAGATGCTTTGACAGAGGGCATAGAGTGTAAAGAATTACAGGATTTGGTACATGCCTCTGAACAGGTGGGTAAGCATTCTTTGCAGTGTGGTTTCGATGCTTTACAGGCTTCTTCCAGGGTGGCTGCTACTGGTTCAGTTATTCGCAGGCACGCCTGGCTTAAGGATCAGAATTTGTCAGAGCATGTTAAAACTAGAATTTTGGATGCTCCTTTACAGTCTGAAGTTTTGTTTGGTTCTCCTGTGGAGTCTGTCTTGAAGAAAATGGAAGACAAGGCTAAGTCTATGCAGACTGTTAAAGAATTTTTGCAGGTGCAGCCTCCTAAGTTTAGCAGGAATTGGCCTACTAAGGGATGGGCTTATCCTTCTTCTGATGTACAGTCTAGGGGTAGATCTAGACGTGGTAGGGGCAGAGCTCAGAGTTCTTTCAGGCCTAGAACATGGAGTTCACCGGCACAATCTACAGGTGAGGGCAGGGGCCAGTCCTTTCGTAAACAGGCCCAATGACCTGCATCTTCAGCTGCCAGATCCTTCCTGTCTGGCAGCTCCTTTGGGAGGAAAGTTGGCACTCTTCAAGCAAAACTGGCTTTTAATCACCCAGGACAAATGGGTGTTGGACATTATAGACCGAGGCTACAAGTTTTATTTCCATACAGTGCCTCCTTTCAAAGGCATGCCAGACGTTCCTCCTCAGCAAAGGGTAGAGGCTCACAAGCAGATTTCTTTACTTCTACAAATGGGGGCTATACAGCAGGTCCCTCTGTCACAAGTGGGCCTAGGATTTTATTCTCGCCTGTTTCTAGTACCAAAGAAAGGAAACACTTGGAGGCCAATTTTGGATTTATCTATCCTCAACACATACCTGGACATTCCAAAATTCAAAATGTTGACGTTGCAACAACTTCTACCTCTGTTGGGCAAAGATCACTGGATGGTAACTCTGGATCTCAAAGAGGCTTATCTTCATGTTCCTATCAGGCCCAGTTGCAGGAGATACCTGCGTTTGGCTGGGACTTTACATTATCAGTTCTCTGCATTGCCCTTTGGCTTATCTACTGCCCAGGGTGTTCACAAAGGTTCTGGCTCCAGTGATAGCCTTCTTACGGTTAAGAGGAATACAAATTTATCCTTATTTGGACGATTGCCTGATTCTTGCTCAAGACAAATACGAACTTCTTCATCATCTACAGTATGTGATGGCAGTGTTAAGGTGCTTAGGGTATTCTGTGAACGAAACAAAGTCCAGTCTAGTACCCTCTCAGGAAATGTGCTTTCTGGGTGTGAGACTGAATACAGCTTCCCAGATGGCCTTTTTGACCCCGGACAAGCAAAAGAACCTTACACTTTACTTCCATCAATTGTCTGTACGGTCCAGGCTGACTGCAAGGACAGTCCTTCAAGCCTTGGGGTTCATGGCATCTTGTATTCTGGTGCTTCCCAATGCCAAACTGCATATGAGGAAGCTACAATGGTATCTCAAAAATGTATGGACAGAACACTGCCAAGATCTGGACACTGTCATTCAAATAATACCTTGCATTCAAAAGGAATTTTTGTGGTGGGCTCAGGAATGTCACCTAAACAAGGACTCTCTGTGACCCGACCAGAGGCGAGTCAGATTTTAACGACAGATGCCTCAGACAAGGCTTGGGGAGCACACCTCAATGGAAAATGGGTGCAAGACACGTGGCCTGCCAGACTTCAACATTTACATATCAACTTGAAGGAGATGTTAGCAGTCCAATTTGCATTGATGGCTTTCAAGGATTTACTTCACCCAGGGCAAGTGTTGATTCTAACAGACAACACAACTGTCATGTGGTACATCAACAAGCAAGGGGGAACCCATTCGTACCCTCTTTGCAGGCAAGCAATGATTTTGTGGGAGACTGCTCTCAGTTTACACCTCAATCTTCAGGCAAGGTTTCTACCAGGAGCACAGAACTCCTTAGCAGATGTTTTGAGCAGACAGATAGTGGATCCCCATGAGTGGAAATTGGATCCTCATATATTTCGAAAATTGACAGTGATATGGGGAACTCCAGACATAGATCTGTTCGCTTCTCCACTAAATTTCCAGTTGCCAAAGTTTTGCACAAAAATGTTTCATCCCACAGCTTGGAAAGTGGATGCTCTATCATTCAGTTGGAGCAATCTTCACGTCTATGCCTTTCCGCCTCTGCCTCTCCTCTCCAAGGTACTCTTGAAGGTCAGACAAGACAAGCCCTCCATGATTCTAATAGCTCCAAATTGGCCTCGACAGCACTGGTACCCTCTGCTGAGGAGTTTATTACGGGAGCCTCCATGGCCTTTGCCTTTGATTCCGCACCTTTTGTCTCAGGAGGGCAATCATTTCCTCAATGTCAGGATTCAGTCCCTGCATCTAACAGCCTGGCATATTCTGTTCTAGAACCTGGCGGGTCGCAGCTTCCACAACAAGTTTTGGATGTTATTTTGGAGGCCAGAAGGCCTAGTACAAGGAAAGTTTATGCTGGTAAATGGAGGAGATTTTTAATTTGGAGCAAAACAAAGAGCTTTGATGTTTCCAGGCCTGATTTAAGTGTTTCTCTTCAGTATCTTACAGAATTATTAGACAAGGGTTTGTCTTTCTCCTCTATAAAGGCTCATGCTGCAGCCATTTCTGCTCACTATGACTGTGACCCTCCATTATTCTCTCATCCTTTGTTTAAGCAATTTCTTAGAGGGGCAAAGAACATAAGACCCCCACGTAGAGCTCCTACTCCTGCCTGGGATCTCAATTTTGTATTGGAAAAGCTTACTTTACCTCCTTTTGAACCTGCAGCTACTGCTGAGTTAAAGTTTTGTCTTGGAAGACTGCTTTTTGTTGGCCATTACGTCTGCTAGAAGGGTTTCTGAATTACAGGCTCTTATGGCAGTTGAACCCTTCCTAATTTTTCATATGGATAGGGTATCTCTGCGTACTAATCCTACTTTTATGCCTAAAGTGGTTTCAAAGGTGGCCTTGAACCAATCAATTCATTTGCCTACTTTTATGCAGATCCCCAAAATAAAGGGGAGAAAATTTTGCATACTTTGGATATTCACAGGCAGTTGCGTTATTATTTGAGCAGGACTAAAGGGTTCAGACAGTCTCAGCAGTTGTTTGTTTCTTTTGCTTTAGGTTCTCAGGGGAAACCTGTTTCAAAACAAACTATTTCTAAGTGGATTGGATTTTGTATTGCTTTTTGTTATTCTCATCATGGTAAGGAGGTTCCGGCTGGAATCAGACCTCACTCCACTAGGGCTACTGCCACTTCTACAGCTTTTTTAAGGGGAGTAGCTACTAAAGATATTTTGGAAGCAGCTACTTGGAGTTCAGTGCATACTTTTTCTAAACATTACCACCTTCCTCTTTATTCCAAATCTAGAGCTGGATTTGCCACTGCAATCTTACAGGGCATTTTGGCAGCTCCCGATGCTTTATAATTTTGCCAGCCTCCCTTTATCTCTGCTTTGGGATTCTACCCATATGTAAGGACTGCAGCAATGTGAGATGAAGAACATAGTACAGTTTTGTACCTACCATAAATGTAGATGTTCGAAGATCCACATTGCTGCAGTCCAATTTACCCTCCCTCCCTCCTTCCCCTCTGTAGTTTGGAATACTGCTATGTTTTGGGTGGTGGCTGTTATTTGCACATGCCTCTTGGGAAGTATTCTACTTTTTGGCTGTGGCCTTTCTTTTTAGGGCCTTCTGACATCTAGGGCAAGAAAAGACTGAGGAAATGATGTCGGTCATGCGCTTTTATACCCTGAAGCTCTGATGTCAGATCTAAGCGCCCATGACCGACGTCAGCCTAATACTTTGGTATTCGGGCCGACCGAGGACAGCGGACTACCCATATGTAAGGACTGCAGCAATGTGGATCTTCGAACATCTACATTTATGGTAGGTACAAAACTGTACTTTTTCCATAGCCAACTGTCAACGGTCAGAAATGTAACAAAAAGTTGTTTTGCTTGCAGTATAAAAGTTGATGTCAGTAAACAAGTTGACCAGAGGAGATCATCTTGGTCAACATGCTGTGTAATCTGGTTAGCTGCTAATAAAGAAGTTTTTCATCACCTGAGGCAGATGTGACTCATTTGAATTTTTCTTCTGACAGTTATGTAATGTTACTGTTGTGCAAGAAGCCCAGAATTTCCAAACATACTGTATAACCAAAAGAGAGATAAATTAGAGGAAAGAAAAATACTTGCACAATAAAAACTGTCAAAACCTGTAAATAAGTTCCTTAATGCAACAGATCATTCCATTGCAGATATTGACGTAGAAACATTGGATCACTTGGAGAGAAAAAAAAGATGTTTTTGAAAGGTGTAAAATAGGAAACTGGACATGGGAAGAAAGAGATCCAAAATGGTGTGATATTTATGTACCGAGGAAAGCCAAACTAAACAGCTATCTTTGTAACTGTTTAATTTTTTTTTTTTTGAGAAATACAGGCAAAAACATCTGGGTATGGCAAATTTCACAACACAAAAAATACCACAAAGGAGGAATGTAAAAGCAAGGAAGATTAGTGAGATATAAATAAAAAAATAGAAATTGAAGTGGTAGATCATCTGTGAAGCGAAGATTTTATTTTGAAAACTCCAACACAGGCAGTGTCATAACATGGTGGACCAGTGGTTTCCCAGATAGAGAAGCAGTGGGTGGTGGAGTGGGATGTATGTGAAGAGAATTTGCCACAAGGAGATGTTTTGAAGCCTCCTATAGGAGACTTGCATGAAAGTCCTGGTTGAGGTTGTATAGCAAGGGAAGGAACTGGAAACCGTGGCAACTCTGATGCGAATTGTGTTGTGGCATGATGTTCCTGTATGGTGGAGCAGCAGATGAAGTGGGCTGCATCTAGAGAGGATATGCCACATGATGATGATCTGGAACTTTCTTAGATGCTTTCAGTCCGAAATAAAAATGATCTAAGGGAAGATCTTGATTTTAATAGAGATGGATAGACATATGATAGATGAAAGAAATAAATTACAGAAAGTAAATAAGATCCAAAATGTTAGGATGTTGGTAAAACAGATGAACAGAGTAATTGGAACTTTAAGAGAAATGAATGTGATACAACCGAAATAAATAGGATATATCACTGTGCTAAACTAATAATGGATAAAGTGTTGCACAAAAGTATAGAGTCACAAAACCAGGGAGTGGAACAAGTAGAATTCCACCATGGAAGCATAGAGTATAGAAAAGTATAAAGCAATTAAGACAGGGAAGTACCACTTTTAGAAGAATTCAGAAAAGGGAACAGATGATCAAAAATCAATAGATAGATGTGGTAAAATCAACACACAGTATCCAAGCAGAAGGATTTATCATGTACTATTTCTAGTCCTCTAAAAATGTCAGCACTAGCAGAAAAATTAGAAGGTATGTGGATAAATTATAAAGGAAAAGTGCAAAATAAGCAATTCATTAATGACCCAAAAAGTTTTATTGAGAATTGGGAAATGAAGAAAAAGGAATAGAAACACCCAAAAAAAAAAAAGTAGTAGGTTCAGTTTGGAGAATTATTTATGAAGACCTTTTTTAAACATTAAGAAGATGCCGAATGGATAGAAGAATTAAAAAAAATAGTAAGGAGTTCTAATGTAGATGATATGAAATGGGATGAAGTAACAGCCAGGGAATTTGAGGTAACATTAAGAAAGCTCCTAAGACCGCGGTGGTGGTGCTGCGGTAGCATTGTCGCCTCTGTCAGACGCTGTCCGGTTCGATTCTCAGCTAGAGCGTCTTCTGCGTGGAGACATGCATGAATTGGCATACCTTCGTTGAAGGTTGTGCGTCAGGGTTGGTAACTCTGCACGTAAAAATCAACTACCAATCATTAGCGGACCAGAGTTCCGCTGTAGTGACCCCTAACCGGGAAAAGCTGAAAGACGCAACAAATTAAGAAAAGCTCCTAAATAGAAAATCACTGGCCCAGATGCAATACCTAACTTCTGGTTTAAGGTATTAACATCTTTACACACAGATTTAGTCCTGAGCAAGAATTACTGCATATCCCAAACAGACATTGACATGGTTAAAAACAGGAAAAACTACACTCCTCTTTGAGTGAGCTTACAAGCCATCACAAGAACTATAAACCAATAACTTGCCTTCTGACAATATAAAAATTATATACTGAAATTTAATGCAGATAGTTTAGTCATTTAGAAAAAAAGTTATGGCAGTAGAACAAAAAGGTAATAAGAGAGTTGTATGGAATGAAAGAATTGATAAGGCTGTACTGTAGTGGAATTAACTGGAAACAACTGAAATGAGACTGAAACTGAAGTCTTTATCCGTTAATTGCCCAAACTCATGCTGAGTAGGTGCCAGTCTCTCCTATTTCAGCCGGGTCTTGTGTACTTTTCAGAATAAATTCTCCCAAACACTGTAGTTTATTCAATAAGGCTTTATTAGATTTTCACAATATTTGAATACTGTCTTCATTAACAGTGCTGCTAAATATATCCAAAGTTACTGCACATATCTTTTGATTGTCCTGAATGATGTAAACGGAAGCAGTCTTTATTTGACCTGACTTACTCAGGCTCAAGTGTCTGTAATCTTTTTTGTAATGTCAGGTCAAACTAAACAACCTTAAATGACTTCCCTAACTGTATCAGAAGTATATTTTAATAATACCAAAACCGTGTAATGTTTTACTTGCCCTCTTAGCCTTGGTTCCCTTGGTTTCCAGGTCAGGTCTTAATCTAATATTCCATTAAGGAACATTATGTAGTTGGCAAGATTGCATCTCTCCCTTGAGAAGAGAACATTCTGTATTTCCTGCTCATTTTATCCTTCTTTCCTTTCTAATAAACTGTTCCTTATGCTTGACCAGCAAGGTTGTTCTTTTTTTTTCTGCTTAACTGTCTTTTATGCATAAATGAAACACAATTTCTAGTGCTATGTTACCCTTTAGCCTGTCTAATAACTGGTTTACTTTAAAATGGAAGTCCCTAATCTAACATGGAATAAAGGATTATTTGTTGCTAAATAAAACCATGAAAGGGAGTTGTAAAAGGGGGGAAGAATCTAGACATGGCATGAATAGATTACAAAAAGTGTTTGAAACCATCTCACATTTATGGATAATGGAATGCTTACAGATGTGTACAATACACACCCTACACCAATCATTTACCACGAAACAGTAGCAGACCACTTTGCACTTGAGTCATGACAGAGAGTAAATAATCCAGGGATAATACTTCAAAGAGGGATATTTTAGGGTGATTCTTTGTGTTGTATTGTCTCGCCTTGCCCTTAACCCTTTAAGATGTTCACTTAACAGATTAGGCTATGGTTGTAATTTGGTTCCTAGAAACCAACGTTATTTAAAGACGACTTCTCATCTTTTTGTAGATGATTTCAAATTGTGTATAGTTCATCTGATAAGGAGTTGAAAGCACAACTGCAAATGGTTAAAATTTCTTTAGATATAAGAATGGCATTTGATCTTGATAAATGTGCATAAGCAGCATTTAAAAAACGAAAGCTGCAGCACAAAGATATCAACCCTGGAAGAAAGTGTATAAATATTTTGCAATAGTTGAAGGCACAGCAATAAAACACGAGCAAGTGAGAATAAAGCTCCGTCAAGAATACTTCATAATAATAGACCTTGTATTGAAAACTGCCATGACATCTAGTAACAAAGTTCAAGATAAAAAGCAGTTTGCTCTTCCTGTTCTAACTTACAGCTTTGGACTGATTGGCCCCAAAAAGTATTGCATCATTTGGACCCTAAAACAAAAAAATAATGCTTCATGCTTAACAAATGATATAAAAATCAGTGTGTATGAATGTTCTATACATTACTTGCTCTGAAGGAGAAATGGGCCTCCTCGTAACTGACTACATGTGTTGATCTGCAGTTGTGGGACTGCATGCATATCTACTGACCTCTCATCTGATCAGAACATAGTGAAAGTTTTAAAACATGAAGAGAAGTCTACAATGACATCTTTGCTTAGTTTAGTAGAAGCATTTTAGAATAAAGTGGGAATGGAAATTAAATCAGTAGACAAAACGCACAGTAACTGAATGTGCCAAAAAACAAGAGAGAATGTAAGGAAAAGCGTTAGATTAGAAGAAAAAAAAATGGAAAATCCATAAATGTATTGACAAGTACAAACAATCTCATTTTGACCAAGACTTTATACAGAAATGGTTAAGGAGAGGTGAAACAAAAAGATGAAAAACTTAATGGTGGCTCAGGATAGTGGACTTGCATACCTGTTGGTTTAAAAAGTCCATTGAGAACATTGGAGAAAGACACATGCAGGTTCTGTAAAACAGAACTCAACCATTGCACATCTTGTTGTTGGGTGTGATTCATCTGTCAAACCCTCTGACATGAGTGTAAGACACAATATATGGAAAGACTTCTGCACTGGGGTTTGTGCAAACACTACAGTATAGAAGTAGCTGAGAAACATTGGAAACATGAACCACAAAGCATTACAGAAAATGTTTATATCACATGGGATCACTCATTACCATCAGTTAAAAAAACAGATGTGAGAAAAAAATGGTTATAATAATAGCGTGACAAAAGGCAACAGTAACCGTGGTCATTGAAACTGCTACCCCCCCCCCCTATGATTTCAGTGTCGTATTTATTGACAGAGAGGCAGTGTTATAAAGTACCAGAATTTACGAGCCAAAATGAAAACAATGTGGAAGAAAGATACCTAGACAGTTTCAATAGTAGTAGGAGCAGCAGGACTAATACAGAATTTGTAATTTTACTTTGATATGCTACCAGTACATGTAGGCCCATAGGAATTACAGCTGGAGGCAGAATTACATTGCAGGTGCTGAGAAGAGGACTGTTGGCTAACATCAAAGACTGAAACAATACTAATTTCATGAACTCTAATCATGTTGTTACTTAGGGATGAGGTCCGTTCCCTTCATAGTATTTGAAACACAAAAAAAAAAAAGACACTGATTTTTTTTTTTCCCTCTGTCATAGATGTCTTTTGCCGTCAAGCCCACCCACCCATCCCCAACACACACATCATTGGAACACTTATTCTCCCTTTCCTACCAGGACTGCTAGTTTGTTGGGGGGGGGGGGCTGTCTGCTGCTTCTGGAGGGGAACACCTTATAGTTACCTTGACTTGTTTATTCATTCATTATTTGCTAAGTCCCACTTGGCCAGTGCCCTCTTTTGGGGGGAGACCAAGGCAGTATTCATGCTTACTAGAGGAAATTTGGCCAGGGCACCAGGGATCTTTCCCTACTTTTTTTTTTTTTTAAATGCCACCTGAACTACCACTAACTCAGGGAGCTGGAACCTTGGTTCAGTGTCCTGTTCAAAGGACAGTACATGCAGGAGTGCAGTATTCCCCTTACACTGCACTGCCATGCCGGTATTGGGAAAATTAGTACAGGTATCTGGTGTAGGAAGAGAACTCGCAGCTTTATGGTCTCCAAGCACCAAAGGCACATGTGCCACCTGTTGACCCACTGTCTGGGCTGGGGGAGAAGACATGATCCCTGATGAGCCATCTTTCACTGGAAGATTTTAATTTTACCCCAGCCTATCCCTGGCACCTTGTGCTTGGCCTGCTATTCTTTCATATCAGTGCATGTATACATCCACGTAGTCATGGAGTTACAACACAGGCACAGTTTGACTGATAGTGTCAAAGAAAAAATATACTTTAAAAATGATCAGTACACGATAGGTTCAGGTTAAGGCACTTTAATCTTGCAGCAAGGAGACAAAAACGTGCTAATACAGTTTGTCTGACTAGAATCAGGAAATGCAAGCATTTTTATACATTTTCTAATAAAGACATTGCCTACCAAGCTGACGTAGTAAATCACAAGTTTTAACATCATCATTTCTTAGTGATTGTTTTTGTAAAATTCTGCTTGTACTATCAATTTTTGTGAGAAACTTCCTAAGAAAAACAACGTGGCCTTGGCTAGATATATGCAATGTTACCATTCAAGGTACTATGGCTAATTTGAGCACAAAGCAAGTATAGATTGCAGTTCATTTCTCCAACAGTCCTTTGTCTGATGTCCTTCAAGGATGCATCTGCAGTCCTTACAAATGGGTTGTCCTGTCGTCAGGCAGCCCTTCGGTCAGCCGGATTCCAAAGTCTGGGTCTGGCCTCGGCTGGTGTCGCACCACCCGACGTCATAGCTGCAGTTCTTCGGGTATAAAGGCATCAGCCGACGCCATTTTCCTCAGTCTTTCTTGCCGCGTGGCGCCCGAAGCAGAAGCTGTTCGCAAGTGCCGGTCGGTCAGATCCAGAGATTACTACTACCGAATACTACTTCGAAGACTTCTAAAAGCTAAGTACCCCGTTGGGGACTCTTTCTTGCCTCAGCCGATGTCAGAAAAAGTGAATAACTGTTTAACTTGTGGGAAACAAATACCTCATAAAGATTTCCACTCTTACTACTTACCTTGTTTAGGCCCAGACCATGACGTAGCAGCTTGTTTAGCCTGTGCTTCTTTCAACCGACGAACGCTTAGGCGTCGGTCGGAGTTTGCTGAACAGTTTTTCGGCTCAGATTTTGCGTACATAATGCCGTCGGATCCTCCGACTACTCAAATTGTTAAGAAACGCAAAGAAAAGGACCGACACTCGCGGTCCACGGTTTCGGCCGAAACCACGGTTAAGCAAACCGCGAGTGTCTCAGTTTTGGCCGAAACCGAGCAAACGGTTCAATCTTCAGCCGAATCCATGACTTCTACCCTAGTTGAATCGGCCTCTGAAGTTTTACCTACTACTGTGGTTTCACAAGAATTATCGGACACCATCCCTTTGGATGTTTCTACCCCAGCACATGGTGCTGCTAGGCCTCCTGCAGCCATGTCTATAAAGGCCTTTGCCAGGGCTAAAGCAGCCAAAACTTCTAAGTCTGTGCCTGTTAAGCCCCCCTCTCACAGGCCCAGTTCCAGTTCCCAAATGCTTACTCTGGCAGAGGATCTCATCTCTTTAATAAGGGGATCCCAATCTCACCCAGACAGGGCCTCTCAACCTCCAGAAAAGAGACCTAGAGCAGAGCCCCCTGAGCCAGTGTCCTCAGATGACTCTTCTGATGATACAGACAATACAGACCATCCAGAGGCTCCTTTTTCTACTTATGAAGATTCCGATGCTGAAGAATCGATCCCTTCTGCCTCTCCACCAGAGGAATTTTCCTTTGGGGAAACATTACATGCCATGAGAGAGCAATTCCAATGGCAGGGACAAGATTTCTCAGATTCAAGAAAAAGGCTTAGGACCTTTTGACACTTACCGCAACATAGGCCTTTAGCTATACCTCCAGTTCTTCCTGTTGTGGATGATGCATTTAATGATGCTTGCACTGCTCCTGATACTTTACCTCCAGCCCCTGCTAAGCCCGATAGGTTCTACAGGGTCCCGGACACTCATCACCATTTATACAAGGCTCCTTTTGCAGATCCTGAGACTATCTCCCAGGGGCCTAAGGCAGTAGCTTCGACCTCAGCGAAAAACCCTCTCCCTTCTGAAAGGGAATCCAGGTCCTTAGAGATGGGGTAAAAAAGTATACACCTCTGCTACTCTCTCAGCTAGAGCTTTGAACTGTCAGTTTCATATGATCCAATACCAAGAGTTTATGCTTGATCAGTTAACTGAGAAACTGTCCTCTGATGATTCTTTAGATAAGAAATATGTTCTAGAAATGGTGAATAACATTCAGCAGGTTAGTAACCATTCCTTAAAATGTGGCTATGATGCACTGGAGGCTTCATTTAGATCAGCCATGACTGGCACAGTTATAAGAAGGCATGCATGGTTGAAAGAACAGGTCTTGCCGGATCATGTTAAAGCAAAGCTATTAGATGCTCCTATGGATAAGGTCAGTCTGTTTGGTTCTCCTGCCCAACAGGTACTGAAGAAAATGGAAGAGAAGGCAAAATCTGTACAAACAGTGAAAAATTTCTTACAGGTTCAGCCCCCAAGGTTTAGCAGGAACTGGCCTTCCAAAAATTGGTCCTTTCCAGACTCCTCTAAAACTCAGAGAGGCAGGAATAGGCGTTCAAGAGGCAGAAATCAATCCAGAGGTGGTGCCTACAGGGGACGCCAGTGGCAAGGCAACAACCAGCGAGGCACAGACACAACCACGACCACTGCAACAGGACAATCACAGTGACTTGGCTCTGACTCCGCCTACCAGGGAACAAATAGCAGCACCCTTAGGCGGAAAGTTAGCCTTATTCTCAAAAAACTGGCACTATATCACAAGAGACAAGTGGATTTTGCAAACTATAGACCAAGGCTACAGGTTTCATTTCCACACTTTACCAGTAAAAAGAGGAATGCCAAACCTACCACCAAATCAAAAGACAGAAGCTCTAAAACAAATAGCTCAATTAGCAAAGATGAGAGCTGGGGAAAAGGGTACCACCTACAGAACAAGGCAAGGGATTTTACTCCAGACTCTTCCTGGTACCAAGAAAAGAGAAAAATGGGAGGCCTATTCTCGACCTGTCCGCTACACATTCATCATTGTTCCAAAATTCAAAATGCTGACCCTACAGCAACTTCTTCCCATGCTGGGCAAGGAGTATTGGCTGGTAACTCTAGATCTCAAGGAGGCATACCTGCACGTCCCCATATGACCAAATTGCAGAAGATACCTCAGATTTCTTGCAGGATCAGAGCATTATCAATTCTCAGCATTGCCCTTTGGCTTATCTACTGCGCCCAGAGTGTTCACGAAATGCCTGGCATCAGTAATCGCTCACTGCAGGCTTCAGGGAATCCAAATTTATCCATACCTGGACGACTGCCTGATACAAGCGGACAACAAAACAAGCTGACACAAGACTTACAAAGAGTCATTTGCTTACTACAAGCCCTGGGATACACAGTCAATTTAAAAAAGTCAAGACTGATACCATCCCAAACAATAACCTTCTTGGGTGCAGAGTTGGACACAGTAAAACAGATGGCATTCCTAACTGCAGAAAAACAAGAACAACTTCCTCTCTACTTCTTGGCATTAACAAAGCAGAACAAACTAACAGCAAGGAAAGTACTGCAGGCCTTGGGCTTCATGGCATCCTGCATAATCCTGGTCGCCATGCCAGACTGCATATGAGAAAGCTACAGTGGTACCTAAAGAATTTATGGTCTCAACACAGGCACAGCTTAGAAACCGAAATACCACTAATCCCATGCCTGAAACAAGAGTTCCTATGGTGGGCTCAGGCATGCCAGTCAAACCCAGGTTTGTCCTTCCACAGCATTCAACCAAGCCAAACCATCACAACGGACGCCTCAGACCTCGGTTGGGGGGCCCACATGCTGGACAAGTGCATACAAGGCTTATGGACTCCAGATCAGCTGCACCTGCACATAAATCAAAAAGAAATGCTGGCAGTAAAACTAGCAATCCAGAATTTCAGACCATTCCTCCAAGAAGATCAATTGATGATAAGGACAGACAACACCACAGTCATGTGGTACATCAACAAACAGGGAGGCACTGATTCATACCCTCTATGCCGAATGGCTCTGGACCTATGGAATATGGCTCTGAGTTACAACATTCAGTTACAGGCAATATTTGTACCGGGAAAAGAAAACATCCTAGCAGACATGCTAAGCAGAACTACCTCGGATGCTCACGAATGGATGCTACACCCGGACATCTTCAAGGCCATCACAAAGAAATGGGGACTGCCACAAATAGACCTATTCGCATCCCCACTCAATCACCAGCTCAAGAAATTCTGCACAAGGACATACCACCCACTTGCTTGGAAGGTGGACTCTCTATCCTTCAGTTGGAAAGGCCTGACAGCATATGCATTTCCACCTCTTCCTTTGATGCACAAGGTACTACTGAAAATCAAAGAGGAACGTCCAAGGATAATTCTGATAGCTCCAGATTGGCCAAGACAACATTGGTATCCATTACTGAGGAGCATGTCTCTGGGGAAAACGTGGACACTACCCCTGATTCCTTTGATGTTAACTCAGAGCGACTACAACATCCTGCATCCAAACCTGAAAACTCTGCAACTGACTGCCTGGAACATTACATAAGAGCAACTAACCCAGATTTATCCCAAAGGGTTAAAGACATTATCCTTGAGGCCCACAGACCTTCAACAAGAAGGAACTACGCAGGAAAATGGAAAAGGTTTCTCATTTGGAGTACTGAAAGGGGGAAAGATGTGTCAAAGGTAGACATTGCCAACATCCTGGAGTATTTGGCAGAGCTTCTCCATACAGGCCTGTCCTATTCCTCCATCAAGATACATGCATCAGCTATTTCTGCAGAATACAGCTTGATCCCCTGTCTTTTCACATCCTCTACTCAGGCAGTTTCTGAGAGGAATTAAGAATGTAAAACCTCCTAGGAAACCACCATTACCAGCATGGGACTTGAACTTTGTGCTAGAAAAATTGACACTCCCCCCTTTCGAACCAGCAGCAACAGCAGATCTTCAACACCTATCCTGGAAAACTGCTTTCCTGCTGGCAATTACTTCAGCAAGAAGGGTATCGGAACTACAGGCTTTAATGGCAGTACAACCCTTCCTAATCTTCCATCAAGATAGTGTCCATGAGAACTAATCCTACATTTATGCCTAAGGTGGTATCCTGAGTGTCTCTAAACCAGGCAATCCACCTACCTACCTTCTTCCCCAATCCACAGAACAGGGGGGAAAGACTGCTGCATACCTTGGATGTACATAGACAGTTGCGCTACTACCTGGACAGAACCAAGGGCAATAGAAAAACTGACCAGCTTCTGGTAGCATATGCAACAGGAAGGGAAGGAAAAGCAATTTCCAAACAGACAATCTCCAAGTGGATAGGAAGTTGCATTAGATTCTGTTACTCCTACCATGGAAAGCAAATTCCACAGAACATAAGGCCTCATTCTACAAGGGCTACAGCCACTACCACAGCTTTCTTACGATGAGTGGCTACCAAGGACATTATAGAGGCTGCTACTTGGACCTCCGTGCATACATTTGCCAAGCATTATAACTTACCTCTATACTCTAGATCCCGAGCAGGGTTTGCCACTGCTGTTTTGCAAGGGATCCTAACTACACCATAATTTCTTCTTCCTCCTCCCCTAGTTTGGCTATGGTATTCTACCCATTTGTAAGGACTGCAGATGCATCCTTGAAGGACATAGTACAGTTTTGTACCTACCATAAATGTAGATGTCCGAACAGGATAGCATCTGCAGTCAGGATTACCCACCCTCCTTCCCTCTGTGGTATTCCTAGGGTATTTGCCCACCTAATAGCTAGCTGGGGATTTCTTATGGTGTATTTGTTTGTATATATGTACATACATGCTTATTTTTTGTGTTTGCCTTCTACCTTTTGGAAACATTGGCATTTATCCAAAAATTTAGCTATCCAAGAGGGCAACTGGCATCTGGGGCAAGAAACACTGAGGAAAATGGCGTCGGCTGATGCCTTTATACCCGAAGAACTGCAGCTATGACGTCGGGTGAAGTGCGACACCAGCCGAGGCCAGACCCAGACTTTGGAATCCGGCCGACCGAAGGGCTGCCTGACGACAGGACAACCCATTTGTAAGGACTGCAGATGCTATCCTGTTCGGACATCTACATTTATGGTAGGTACAAAACTGTACTTTTTATCTCTTCCTTCTGCAGCTGTGCGTGTTCTCATACTTCGAACAGAGCTAATTGTTCAAAATCATTACATTATAGAATATGGCATTGTTCATTCATTGCTTCCTGACCGAGCAGATAATCACCTGCTTCTCAAGTACATTTCCAAAAGGCATAAACATGAATTTTGCTGTGCTAGCAGTTACTAGGTCAGAGGCATCTTGCAAGTTTCAGAAAGCACACTGCAGTTTCAAAAGCATCTTTTTGTCTCATATAAAACTAAGCTGTATATAAAATAGTGCATATAAAATAGAATGAAAAACGTGTTAACTCATTTAGTTTCTAATTAGCATTAAGCACACACATTAATACATATTTTTCTGACAGGTACCATGCACTCAACTTGAGCTTTAGTACCGCAATGTCATGCATCTCTTTCTTAAGATGGTGTCAGCATTTGTGCAGGCTGAACTGCCTTATTTTTACAGAATGTCCAGAGTTTTGCCTCATAGTTTTTGTGTGTTCTTAAAAATTTGTGGTTTTTGGTAAATCTCTGAGGATTGAAGTTAGTAAATAATGGCATACATTTGAGTTAGACTTTGTCCTCCAGAAAATGCATGTTAACACTAATGCTGTTCTAGCAAGTCTGAGTTTATAAGAGCAATAGTTGAAATCTGTCCCTGTTTTTTTTGGTCGTTGTCCCCCCTCCCCCATTATTTTAGGCTTTGTCCAGATGTCTTGTGATAAGAAATTGACAGATATGAAAGCAAGCCATCTGCTCTTCATCACCAACCTCTCAAGACCCCATATCACAAGTTGATTCTGGGTCACAGTCTGTACTTTATACCTTTACATCACCAAACCATTTTCAAGTGGAGACTTTTGATTTGCGTTTATTGAATATAGTCTGCAACAGTTTATGGCTTTGTGATTAATGTATGAAAATATCAAAATTTCCAAATAATTAGAATTTTTATGCTCAGTTTTTCAGTTTGTCTTTCCCTTTCATACAGAGAGCTTCTGGCAATCTGCTTATCTTGTGTATGGCTTAATATTGCACCTGGTCATCTGGGGACCTTACATCTATGTCTAATACAGCTGGAATGCTTGTAGTAAAAAAAACTTTGCTATATGAACTGATTTTCTGCTTCAGCTGTCATGGTGATTCTCCTGTTTGACCAAACAAATGGATTCTCTTAATGGCTCTATAATTGCACCAAAATATTTTAGAACTCTGGAGCTATAATTAACCATTCCTATAAGAGTTCTAACTTTTACACTGGTTGAAGATGCCATGTCATTTATTTCTCCCATCTTGTTTGGATCAGGTTGATAAGCTGTTGTTGAAACCTACAAATCAATGCAATTCAAGGTTATGCTCATCAAATTTGTACTTTTGTTAGAAACACATTTACTGTGT
Organism: Protopterus annectens; assembly: GCF_019279795.1. Taxonomy (NCBI): domain Eukaryota; kingdom Metazoa; phylum Chordata; order Ceratodontiformes; family Protopteridae; genus Protopterus; species Protopterus annectens. The sequence continues at coordinate 692,833,051 of NC_056737.1, read as the reverse complement.
AGCCTTAACACCTTTCTTTAAAATCTCACAGTAGTCTACATCTCTGCCCAGACTATCTTGTCATTACTTATGTTTTAAGCATTTTTCTATTCCTGCATGACTTGTTGTATAGCATACTGAATGATCTCAGCAGCAGAAGTGATCCCGAATATCAATCTTTATCTTGTTAAGCATATGCCAGTAGAAAAACTGGTGCTGCTTTCTTGCTTGGATGAATGAAGTTCAAGCTGATGATCAGCTAATGAACATATATATTTCACCATTACTAATTTGGGGTCTTTTCCCCTTCTATAGCTATATTGCCTGCTCTTATAGCAATGCAGATCTTGAATAAAAAGGCTTAAGTGATGTTACTTTGTGAAATGCATGGTATGGGGCTTCATGCATTTTCTGTTACATATTTTTGTCTCTGCTGCTCTCATTGTTTGCATGGATGCAGCAGTTGGGAAAGTAGAACAATCTCACGACCAGGTAGTCAGGCTTACACCCCAGACTGGGGCCATAGTGGTACATCAAGCTTGTCCCTGATCAAAGAAAAAATAGTCACCCCTATACCTCCAAGTGGCAGCTCTCTTCATGCTAAGCAGCTTGGAGCTTTTTCTTATCCCATCACCTCCAAGCATGTTGACAGATCCTCTCTGACTCTGTGGGCAGTGGGACAAATCAGGTTTACTTAAGCATGTGTCCTACCTCAGACCCATGGAATAGCCGCATCCCTTGATCTTCCCTTATCCCTCCCAGCCTGATATATTCTTTGAGCTCTAACCTCTGCCTGATCTTGAAGGCGCTATCATCCATGCCCATTTACTCTGCCTGTGCTCTGCCATCAAACACCCAAGCCACTGTTTGAACTTGGGTCATCTGGCCATAATTAGGGCTTCATCCCTCTACACCACCAGTGCAGGCTTTGTTATGCAAGTTTTTGGAGTTTCTCTACCTCTTGCTCAAATTTAACTGAAAAGGAAAAATCCTTTGCAGTTGGACTAATGGGTTAGCTTGCAGATTGTGTGCATTTTGGCCTGGTAGTTCTTCAGTTGTTCATTGCCAATGATAAAGTAACATGTCCCTTCTGTTCATTAGTATTATATTATAGTACTGTAACTGTTGCTTGGCTGTGGAATTACTTAGCAAGTTTTTATTTGCCCTGCATCACTTTCTCCAATTTTAATTTCATTTATTCATTTTCATTTAGTAAGCAGGAAAGTTTATCAATCCTTCTTGGACCATTTTCCCCTATAACTAAGATCACAAGGAGAAATACAGCATTTAGAGTAGCCTGATAAATATTTTTTTTGGTGGGGTGAAATGGGAGTAAAGAATAGTACCCAAAGACAATCAACTTATACATGAGACAAATGTAGCAAACTCAACATAGGCAGTGACTGTAATTTGTGAGGCAGACATACTTATTAAATGTGCAAGCCCATCGGATACAGGTGTCCCTCTTCAAGAGTGACTTGGGAGCATTGTCTGGTTAACCGGTTTTGTTCAGAGTTGCACAGTTTCAAAAACATTGGACATCTGGTAGGCTGAGCAAGCCCACATACTGAAGTAAAAAAAAATCTGAGTCACATCTTGCAGCATACTTTTAGTAAGAATTAAGCACGTTCATCCACAAAGTACAGTACTGTACTGGCTCCCTCCCAGAGGTACCAGGTTTGACATATAGGTGGAGGTACTGCATCAGGCAACATTGGCTGGACAACTCTAGATCACCAAGTTCTTTGGTAAGTTTGGGCTAAGGTCTGAGTAGGTAATGAAATTCAGTAACATGTTACAGAATCTCCGTATCTCTTCATGGTATAGTGACATCCCCTTCAGTTCAGTACCTTTAGGTATTGAGCTACACAGTTTGCCCACCCTTATGACATCATCAGAAGGTACTCCTGAATAACAGGAGGAAGTAATAGCTCTGATGTAACTAAAATAAAAAATCTATATTTTAGAAAAAGGAACTCTACTTTCTATGATGGGAGAAAATTGCAGCAAAAAGAAGTGATAAAAAAACTTTGCACTTGGTCCTTATAAAACAGAGGCTTGACTGATCATTTATAAGCAGTTTAAACTAAATTTGCTGCTAACCTCCCTTACTCATCACTGTCTGGTTATCCAATAGTTATACTGCTTAGAACTACCACACTGTGTAACGTACTCCCCAACTTGTCAACATGCATAACTGCTTTCATTAACCTAGTAACTGTTCACATCTTAACCAGTGTCATCTAGCATCAGCTCCATCCAGGTGTTACACACTGACAAACTCGTTACTTGTATCTAAATATAACAATTATACAGACTACTCTCTGTTACCAACTACTTTTCCAAACATATGGAACATCATACCACTCCCTAAAATCTTTCAAAAGACTTTAAAGTCTCATCTAATAAACATGTCCCTGCCTATGCTGTTCACCTGGGTAGTTAACATAGAACAGTTGACAAATTACCATTCCATTCTGTAGGAAATGTTATTTTCTACCCATGTATTTGTCAGTTACTCTTCTACTTCCCTTTCTTCCTCTTTTTTACTGAATGCTGTACATGTGTTCCTCCTTTGACATGGATAGAATAATCAACATGCACCCTCTTCTTGGCGCATCCTCTTTTTCTTCTGCCTCTCCATTCTACTTTACCGGCTGCTGTTTTCCCTGTATGTTCTGCTAGAACCTGTCCTGTATTTTGTATTACAGTCTTGTCCCCTCCCCCACAGCTTTCTCCCTGTAACTACAGTACTGTTTTCCAGTTCATAGTTGGGCAACAGACTAAATACAGAAATACTCTGTCTCCTTTATATTAATTGTATACCTCTGTGTAATACTGTTTAACAAACGTCTGTTCATTTTTTTTGCACTACAGTTTTTATTACTTTAACCATGTGTTCAGTTGCTATATATGCTTTATCGAGAAAATTGCATTTTTTTGTATTTTCCTGATTACTTTTGCATGTATGCTTGTGTTGTGTATTGTCATCCTACTTATGTTTTTGATTTTCTGTTAATATAATTGTAGTTTTCTTCCCAGGCCTCTGCGGCCTTTGCTGAAAAGGGGTCTAATACACAACTGATGTTTCTTGGTAAACAAAAGTAATCAACCAATCAATAAATAAATAATATGCATAGTTTGCTGTAGTTCTGCCAGTGTTAATTTCAAGAAAGAATCTAGGAGTCGGCTATGTTAAATGTTATTAGATAGACACCTGTTTTCTATAATTGCTGTTCTCATCTTCCAAGAAGAGGATGAATGAACCTGTGCTTAGCAGAATGGCAACTTTCCGTGGAAGTTAAGAATTTTATAGCCAGTGCCACGTCCTTATATTTTGCCACAAGGTGACAAGAAAGCCCAGCAAGTAAAATTTTCTTGGTTATTGATCATCTCTTGTAAGCCACTGTCAGTTACCGCAGGTTTGGCCAGAAACCTGGGTGGGTTTGTTGACCAGGGGTAATCAGAAGATTGAGGCAGATTGCAGTAGTCTAGGGAGCAATGTTAGTGAGAGAGAGGCTAAGATCAAAAGGCAGTTGCAAAAAATAGTACAAGAAAATGAGTTGCATTTTATTTGTATTACTTGTGTTTTTGGAAAGTTTTAATTGTGAAAAAATCCGTCTTGATATTATGAGACATTTTTTTTTAGAATGTGTTAACTGTGACTGCAAACATCAGGCTTTTTTTTTGTTTTCCCCCCTTTGCATAGGCCGGCGCCAGATATACCACCTTGGTAATCAGTTACAACTTAACCAACATTGTCTTGACACAGCATTCAATTTCTTCAAAATGGCAGTTTGCAAGCATCTGACTCGTGGAAGAAAGATGAATCATGTGATTGCAGCTTGCCTTTACCTGGTCTGTAGAACAGAAGGCACACCTCGTATCCTTTCAGTACAACATTAAATGCATATCAGGACTATTGCACAGGGTTTATCACCTATCTAAGAATGGTCCATCCAGTATTTTTCTTAGGAGGGATGATTACAGTATGTGTTTAAAACTTACTAGCATCATAATTAATAATGTTTATTTTTTGTACTTTAAGTTTAATTCATTTTTGATTGTGCAGGTAATATGGCCTAAATCTTCAGTAATGCATTTTGCTTTTGGTGGGACCACTGAATTTTCACTTCGTGTGTGCTGTGTAGTTACTGACTTATTCAGAGACAACAGTGTAAGACGTGTCAGTACAGAGAACTGTATTTCAGGCTGATTACTGCCTTTTTACTAGAGAGCCACTTTTACTGTTCCGGTAGTGTAGGTTCACAGGTTGTTATAGTTACGCCTTTTGAAACCTGGCAACTGCAGCTCCATTGGTGCACCCAAGTAGTAACCCCCCCCCCGTTAAAGGTTACATACCTAACTCAGGATCTTTCTATGAAAGTCTGCCAGTTTGGCAAACTTCTCGAAGTAGGCAGTAGACATGCAAAAAAAATGACATGGGGGATCCAAAAAGAAGGGGGAAGCCTCCCACAAACCAAGACAGTCCAGCAGTTCTGAATGATTATCTACCAGTTGTAACCCCCTTTCTTTTCTGGCAAACATTTAAAACTCCCCAAAAGATTTGGCTCTTCATTTCTCTGGCAACAGGTAGTATCAGACAAATTATAAAAGTGATACATCTATGGTACAGATGGCAGTGGGAATCTCTACCTCCTTTTCAGGGGATTCCTCCTTATTCACCAGATCATACTCCCTTTTTCCCCTCATGTCATTCAGTGTCTGATGAAGGGAGTCATAAAGCCTGTTCCACTTTCTCTGAAAGGGAAAGATTTTTAGTAAAGAATGTTTCTGGTACCAAAGAAAGAAGCCTGTTAGCTTTCCTTTCTCAATCAGTTTCTGAAAGTCCCAAAGTTCAAAATACTATCACTTCACAGTCTGTTACCACTTATTCCATCTTTCATTTTTTTTATAACACCATCTTTCATTTTTTTATAAGCATGTTGATGATCATATTCCTATAACCTTCGATTTCAAACATTTTTTTAAGGTTTTCTGTGTCTGGATTATTCTGTTTTCGGTATTTCTCTGTATGAATACCCGTGGAGCAGTGGATTACTCAGCGTCTAGCTCCGATGATAACCTTCTGCACGACTGCAAGGTATTCACATTTTTCTGTATTTAATCAATTTGCTTATCTTTGCAGAATCTCCTGCCAGGAATCTCTCATTTGGGCGAGATCACCTTCATGGGCTGTATCCGGATCATCATTCAAAATTCTTGTTTAACTCCTTCCCACAAGATTGTTTTCCTCGGGTGTCTCCTAGCTACCTCATTTCAAGGGGATTTACTTCTACAGGAAAAAAATAGATGCATATGTAGTTATTTTGTAGAGTTTTTCCACTCAGCCCAATTCTTTAACAAGGAAATTTCTCGGGATACTAAGATTCATAGCATCTGTGATTCCTTTTGCCAGAATCCACATGAAAAAGTTTCAGTGGTACCTAAATTTGTGTTCCCAACATCAACACCCTCTAACATTTCAGATTCCACTTTTGAGATTTGTGAAAAGGGAAGAACTTTGGTGGAGAGACCAATTTTATCTGAATCTGTCTCCCATTCTCCCTTCTAGCTCCAGCACAGTCTGTAGCAACAGATGCCCCACAGTTTGCTTGAGGAGCTGTTTCTGTGGGAGTAAGAGTGTCAAGTCATTGGAACAAAAAGACCGACCACAGCATACAAACATATGACAGATGTTGGCAGTCATAAATACTTTCAACTCTGTCATCTGTGGTCTCCAGGGCTGCTACAAGTGATGACAGACAACACCATGGTGCTGTGGTACATAAACATGGGGGTTCAAGATCCTACCCTGTGTGCAGGTTAGCCATGGTAGCCTGGAATAGTGATAAAGCTGAGTCTCATTTTGCAGGTATCGTACATTCCGTCAGACCAAAACATTGTAGCAGACAAGCTGATCAGGACCAGGACAGACCCTCATGAATGGATGTTGAATCAGGGGGTCTTACAAGATTTGATTTGGCTGTGGGAAAACACCTCAGATGATCTATTTGCCTCCATTCACACAAACAACTGGAAACATTCTGCTCTAGGACTCCTTGCAAATAGACTTGGAAACAGATGCATTCTCATTTCTTTGGATGGAATGTTCCTTTATCTTTCCTCGGATGTTTGAGGTCATTGTGTACATTTAGAAGGACTCTCCAAAGATGATTGTAGTGTCTTTGTTTTGGAACAGGCAACAGTGGTTCTACCTGTAATGATGGGATGTACTGCCAGCCATGCCGGGAGAAGTAGAGCAGTGGATGTATAACTTATGCCTGCACAGCTAGCTGGAATTATGTAAAGAATTATGCCATGTGTGTATCAAACTGATTTGTGATTATGCTTGTGTTTAAAAATGTATTTGTAAAGTTGATGGTGTTAAAATGCATCAGCATTGTTTCCTGCTGCACAGAAAAGAAATGTACATGCATTATTTTAACTGTGTACATTGTAACAACGTATTCTGGAAAAAAAGAGGTTAATCCACCTGACTTTGAAAAAAATATTCTTGAGATTAAATCACTTTATGGGTTAAGACATAAAGATGTTATCCTGCAGTTTTGAAGGGTTCCAGAGATGCAATGTCTGTACTAGAGAACAGTTTGTAGCTCATGTAGGAAGAGTGGAATGGTTTTGTTTTATGGCTTCCAGATGCTGCAACAGATCTTAGAAAAGCTCCAGATATGTATGGTAGCACATAGGTGCTAAACCCTAGCAACTTCTACTGTTGGTAATAGTGTGGGAAACAGAAGTCAGATGATCAGATGCATGTGATGTCATTCTGTACAGAAATGATGTTTTAATATTAGAGGAGATAGAAGTCTCAGGGGCAGTTTGTTCTTGGAAACCTGACTAGAAAGACCCTCACCCACATCATCTTCTCTTGCAGTAGTAAGTAGCTTAACTAATGAACAGTAATTTTTTTGAGTCAATCAGGAATAGATAGTGAGACTAGCTAAATACTGTTTTTCTGTATCTGTGTGAAACTTTCCATCTCTGTTATTTTTAATATTTCCTGTGACTGAAACTCTGGTGTTTACTGTAAATAAATATTTAGTATTTTCATGTTTATTTATTATTAAATGTATTTAATCTCCTCACTGTGGCTGGTCCTTTTAGAAGAATATTTAAGTTTTGAGAGTATTTGCATATATTTATTTGGTGAGAACTCTGGCCACTCCCGAAAGCCTTGCTGTTTGGTCAACATTACCATTTGTATTAATATTAATTTCACCTAATATAATTGGGTACCCTTGTAACAACCTTAGGTAGTTGGCTTTGTAGTGCCTAGTGGCAGTGATAGCTACCTTAGAGTCTGGGCAGAAGGGGTCATAGATAGTAAACCTGTGTCAGCCTTTCCCAGGGTGTGTGTGTGTCATCTACTTGGAGCAGGGACATAAGGTACTGGTTTCACAGATAGAGTGGTAGAGGACTTGGCTTGGGCACTCGGTTGAGGACTTGAATCTGAAGCTGTGCAAGTGGGGAGTCTTACTGGGGACCTGGAGAGAGAGATATTGAGAAATCCGGATCCCGGGCTGACTGTGTTCCCCTCTGTGCTCTTAGGGGAAATTGTGCTTGATGCAGAGCGATCTGCATTTGGAAATACTGAGTGTATCCATTTGTATTCCAAGTGACTGTCACTCTCCAGTGTCCGTGGTGAGGATTCAGGCTCCTTGATTACTGGCCCAGAGTGGGAAGTCACACTGTCTTCTTTTGGAAATGGTCTAGGGCAATTTTCACAATCTTCCTTATAGACTGGACCTGCTCATCCAAGGCAGTTGTTTGATGCACTCCAACTTGAAACAACTTCACCCAACTGCTTGGATGATGGATCCTAATATCGTTTAGGCAACTGTTGTCTGAAGACTTGCAGCAGGTATTAAAGGGAACAAAGAAACCTGTTACTCGTATGTCATGTATATTGGTAAATGGAAAAGATTTTCATGCTAGTGCTAAAATAAGAACAAAGACCATTATAAGACTAGTATTTCTCTGGTTCTGCAAGACCATTTTAAGACTAGTATTTCTCTGGTTCTACAGTATTTGTGAGAACTGTCATCTGACCTTTCTTTCTCTGTCAAGGTTCATTTGTTGGTCCTTTAAGCAGGTCTGCCCATGGATTCCCCTCTTAGAGTGCATTCATATTTCAAAATATTTTAAATGGTTTTGCTTACCCATCCAAGTAGGAAAATAAGAACTCCTTGGAATCTTAATTTTGTTTTGGAAAAATTAACTCTCGTCTCATTTGAATGAGCTCTTCAGTCTAATTTGAGGTTTGTAACCTGGAAAACAGTTTTGCTGATTGCTCTGAGCTCTGCAAGAAGTTTCTGAGTTGTAAGCTCTTGGGTTGGGTCAATCTTATATCACTGTAATATAGAACTTCTTTGAGAACTAATCCCTCATTTGACTGAAGTGGTATCCAAGTTTATTTTGAGTCAAGCTGTCTGTCCCCCCCTGCCTTCTTTCCAGAACCTAAAAATGAGTGAGAAAAGATCTTCGTATTATTGGTGTTCACAGATAACTTGGTTTAGATCTGTCATGATGGTATCCCTAAGAAATTCTGGTCAATTATTCATTTCTTGTAAAGAAACCTGTGTCAAAACAGACAGCTTCCAAATGGTTGTCCCATGCTGTCTCTTTTTGCTATTCCCACCACAACAAGTCAGTTCCAGAAGTGTCAAAGGCACATTCTGCTATGACCTTGGCTTCATTAGTGGCTTTTTAGAAAGGTGGGGTGGGGGGACTTGAAGTATTCTAGAGGTAGCACCTTGGTTCTGTGTACATGTACAATGTGCTGCAAACTAGATTATTTTTCTAGGTTTAGTGCAGGCTTTGCTAGGACCATTCTCTGGCGCTTCTTGACCCTCATTCTTCCTCCCAGTTTTTATAAGCTTTGGTGTTCTACCCATGTAGCTAAGGCTGTTGCAGCAGTGATCGTTGAAACATCTACTGCTATGGTAAGTTTACTTGCACAGCTGTACTTACTGTGCTTGTCAGTGTATTTTTTGGTAAACACTGCTTTTTTGGTACTTGTCTTTTGTTTATTATTACTGACATTGCTTACACATTTCAGGCTTTTTTCTTGGCTTAACCATGAAACAGCTTAATGCTTCCTTGATTCTTCTTTCCTCAAGTCTTGAGAAAAAATAAAACATTACTTTACAGCCTTTGCCAGTTCAGTAGGCTGCTGGTTTGCCTTAGCCACAAATGTTGTGTTCCTCCAACCACTCATCAGTTTTCTCTGGTGTAGTCCCATCATCCACCATGGATTGGTGATTAGACATGCACTGTGGCTGTTGGAGCCTTCTCTGTGTTTCTGGGAGAACCACTCCTGTTGGTCTTTGAAGAAATGACGAATGCTTCTCATCCTAGCCGGACCCGAGTTTACCCGTTCATGGAAATGATGTGTTTAACTCTAATCAGGCTGCTTCTGTGGATTTTCCTTGCAAAAGGAAGCATAAGGTTAAATATTTATTGTCTCCTTTCTCTCTCACTGTAGACAGGGAAGATTTATTATGTATTGCTCAGGTCTTAGTTCAGGCTCTTAACCCATTCATTCTACGTAGTTATTCTGGTAAAAGAAAACAAAATTCTCTTTTTTCTGATTATTTCCAGTCTAACAGGAAATGCTTTTGAGGGAACAAAGTCTGCTATTTCTTCTCAGGCGACGGATTCTGAGGAGAATATTTGAGTTTCCATTTGAAGATTTCTATTTCTGAAA
>NC_056737.1:691942690-692066253 GCF_019279795.1 Protopterus annectens | reverse complement strand
TGTATTTTCTTCAAGTTTTGCTATTATACTTTTCTTAATTTTACTATGTAATATTATACTTTGTTTAGTTTTACTTTGTAATATGTAGCTTTTCTCCCCGGGCCTCCACTGAAAATGGTCTCCTTGAGCCCTCTGGACCTCCCCGGTCATCAAACTGGAAATAAAATAAAAATAACACTTACACACTCATACTTTCACCTGCCTGCCCTAACCCACACACATACAACTTACAAACACACTCTCATACACTCAAACTGCCACCCAAAACCCTTACAAAACACTCATCTTAAATGTCACCTAAATCCACATACAACACCAGACCCCATCCACACAAAACACTGCATGTACCATAGCGTAAAGCCATAACCACAAATTTGCGATATTCAAATTTGCTATTATGCTTTTTCACTATTTTGAAAATTCCACTTTATGGTCTTGGAATACTGAAATTTGAGATTTCAGTATTTTGAGATTATAAAAGGGAACCATATATATAGGATTCCTATTAGAAGAACGAAAGTCCAAAATATCAAACTGCTGTATGCGCGAAAATGCCATTCAATGTGTTTTTTGTGAGATGGCTGTACAGTGAAGATCGGGAAATTTGTCCCTTTCCTCACTGTAGTGCAATCTCGCAGTTGTTATATATAATTAGCAGGGGGGGGTGGGGGTTGCAGCCCCCCACAATAAAGGGTTTGAAGTCTGGCATTTTCACTCTTTACAGTGATCGATTTTATGAACTTTCCTTCATATAATATAGACCCGATATATATATATATATATATATATATATGTATATATATATATATATATATATATATATAGTAATGTATGTGTGTGTTTATGTATGTACACACACACACACACACACACACACACACACACACACACACACACACACCACCCGAATGCAAGCACACACACACACCACCAATGCAAGCACACACACACCACAATGCAAGCACACACACACACCACCCGAATGCAAGCACACACACACACCACCCGAATGCAAGCACACACACACACCACCTGAATGCAAGCACACACACACACACCACCCGAATGCAAGCACACACACACACCACCCGAATGCAAGCACACACAGTTATTGCCAAAATGATTTTGTAAATTTAGTCCTGTGCAGATTTGATCATTTTGAACTTTGTGATGAGGTGTTGTAATCCTTGGCTGTAGATAATTCGTACTGTTGAAGTGGCATCCTGACCCCATGTGCAAAATGGGAGAAAGGGGTTTTGGATGGATAAGATGCTAAGGAGATTTGCAGTAATTTTCTACTTATGTTTGTGGCTTTGATTTTCAGATCCATGTTTGTATATTCCTCGTTTTGCTCACATGTTGGAATTTGGTGATAAGAGCCATGAAGTGTCAATGACAGCTCTAAGACTGTTGCAGAGGATGAAGAGAGACTGGATGCATACAGGACGCAGGCCCTCAGGACTCTGTGGAGCAGGTATTTAAAATTTATGATGTCTAAGTAAAAATGCCTAAGTAATAAGCTGAAATGTTATTGGCCTAATTTAACATGATAAATAATAACATGGTATCCCTTAACCCTGCATTGGATAAAGTGGGCATTGACAATATAGGTATGGGTAAATGCCTTAAAGTTCAGTATGAAGTTGATTTTAGAACTTTAGCCCTCGCTACAAGTCATCAGTCTCAGCTGTTATAGGGAGTATTCAAGTGCATTTTTTCTGACTCTTGTTCATTTGTTCACTTAAACTTTTTGACTGGGAAGCACTTTGTACTTTAGACATTTAGCTGCCTTTCTTTTCCTGGCAAAAGGTTTAAACAGCTGAAATGTTCATTTTATTGGAAAGAGTAATGGATTAAGATTGGTTAAAAATAAACCAAACCATCTGTATTCAAATAAGTTTCTTGGAAATTCACCTAATACAATCTGTTTTGGTTAGTGTTATCAGTATTGCCAGTCTGAACACTGGAATATTTTATGATATATTATTTCTTTGCCTTACCCTGGTTAACACCCCATTCATTGTCTGACACTCCATGATATCAGTGTGAGTAGCACATGCAAATGTAAGTTCTGCTTCTAGTGCTCAAAGTAGCTTTGATCTTTATGCAATAAGCAGAAAATTGTAGCTTAGTGACACAAATGACTGAAATGGGTAGACAATAAAACTTGTATTTTAGCAGATGTGTCCACTTTTACCCCAGTTTGGGGCACTGTAAGAGATAAAGTATAAACCTTTGAATGCTCATGAACTAGTTAGTGGATGTTGCATGTAATGTGATGCACTTAATTCTAGAGAGTTCAGCATGAATACTCACTACAGTAAGTCGAAACCATATTCTGCCTGTATTGTTTAATGTTTATCATAGTGCTCTCTGGTGCAGTACTGGCACTTGACATTTCTGCAGAAGCTTAATGGCTAGCCAGACTTCTAGAGCTCTTCATCCTTCCCCTCTTCGTCCATCTGACTTCCAGCCAATTGTCAGGAAGCCAGTGGTATAAAGGAATGTTGGCTGTTGCTATCTTAAGGTTTTCTTGGCACAGTTTGCTGAAGAAACAAAGCTTAGTTTGTGTCATTTGTCAGTTTTGTCTGGTTCTAATGTTTCATTTAAAGTCAAAGTTAACTTTATTTTCATTGGGCTATGCAACTTGTGCATCATTGAATGAAATTTGTTACTCCATCTCAAGGTGAAGGCATTTCCACATATAGACAAGCTACAGTATAACAGCTACTATTGACATGACACACATTATTTTATTAAACTGTAACTACTATGTATATTGCATATACAGGAGACTTTTTCCATGATAGTCATTATTGCACATTTGCTTTGCAGCTTTGATTACTTCACAGAATGTGAACTTAATAATCTCATTGGAGTTATTGCACAGAAATATTATTGAACAAAAAATTTAAGGTATTGTCATCAGAGTTTTCAGCAGCCATTTTTCAGAGTTTAGACTTCAACATCGTGTAGATTTAGTGTAAGTTTATTGAATCTGCTGTTTTGCATCTCATACTGTGGTAGCATTTACCGGAAGATAAATAGGTGAACAGTCCATGGGCAGGGTGGTTATTGACTCTTGTTATCTTGTTGGCCCTGCTGAGGCACAGCTACAGGCACATTTCTTGGATGTCTGGGAGCGTGGTCCCAATGATTTTTGTCTTCCATCTTCACCACTTTCTGGGGGGCCTTTTGGTCTGAGGTGGAGCAGTTACTGTACCAAGTTGCAGTACTGATGGTTAGTATACTCTCTATGGTGCATCTGAGAAGGTAGGGAAGATTGGAGAGGGGAGGTTTACCTTCCTCATCTTTCGCAGGAAATGAAAGCATTGCTGTACTTTCTTTACGATGGCAGTAGTATTAATGTTAGGTCATCTGTGATATTTACCCCCAGGAATTTTGTGCTTTCCACTTTCTTCACTGTTTCATTATGGATTGTTAATGTAGGGTGTGTTTTATGCCTTCTGAAATCGACAATGATCTCTTTGGTCTTGTTCACGTTTAGTGTAAGGTTGTCGCACCAGATGAGTTGGCTAAACTCGTCCCTGTATGCTGATTTGTTATAATTTATAATAAGACCAATGACAGTCGTGTAGTCTACAAATCTGATGATGTGGTTCGAGTTAAGCCTGGTGGTGCACTCCTGTGTTAACAAGGTGAACAACAGTGGGCTCAGAACACAGCCCTAGGGAACCCCTTGTTTATCGTCATGCTCTCAGAGGTGTTATCGCTAACATGTACTGTCTGTGGTTTGTCCGTGAGGAAGTCCAGTATCCAGTTGCATGGGGGAGTGTTTATTCCCAGTTGGTCAAGTTTCTTTCTCAGATGTTTGGGGGGGGGGTCACTGTTTTGAAGGCAGAGCTAAAGTCTATGAACAACATTTGCAGATAACAGTTCTTGTTTTGCAGGTAGGTCATGGATAAATTAAGCGCCATTTTTATAGCATCTTCTGTGGAGCAGTTTGGTCGATATGCAAACTGAAATGGATGTAAGGCTGCAGGAAGGTTGAATGTTATATGGTCCTTGACCATCCTCTTGAAGCACTTCATTACTACTGAAGTGAGTGCTATGGGGTGGCAGTCATTTAGAATTAATGGTGGGGACTTCTTTGGTGTAGGTATTAGGTTTGTAGTTTTGAAGCATTTTGGTATGATAGCCTTAATTAATGAGATGTAGATATTTGTGACAACTTGTGTCATTTGGTCTATGTGTTCTCTGACCATCCGTCCCAGTATATTGTCAGGAGCAGCAGCCTTCCTTGGGTTAAGCCTGTGCAGGATTCTTCTGACATCAGCAGGGTTGAGACGTAGTACTTAATCTGCTTTATTTGTAGGGGCTTTCATTGCAGTTGTTTCTTTCCTCAGACCTACTGAAGACGATGATGAGCTTGTTGATGAAGTCTATATTGTCATTGCACTGAGCTGACATGTGCTTGTAGTCTGCGATGGATTGTATGCCTTGTTACAGTCACCTTGAGTGTCTGAGGTTGTTGAAGTGGCTCTGGATTTTCTGACCATATGCCCTTTTTGCTGTTTATACTCCCTCGCTCAGGTTTGCTGCAGCTGACCTAAGGGCATCCCTTATCCCCTGACTTGAAGGCAGTGTTGCATGCCCTCAGGAGCTTATAGACTTTGCTTGTGAGCCAGGATTTCTGGTTGGCTCGTATGGTGATGCCCTTGGTGATTGTCTTATCCACACACTTCGATATGTATCGTACTACCGACTCAGTGCACTATTCCAGGTTGGTGTGCTGATCTACAGTGGCAGCTTTTTTGAACATGTTTCAACCTCTGTATTCAAAGCAGTCCCGGAGTGCAAAGATTGCTCTCCTGGCCAGACTCTTATTTGCTTCTTGGATGGTTTCTCTCTGATTAGCAGTGGTTTGTTGGCTGGAGTCACCAGAATGGATAGATGATCCGAGTTACCAAGGTGCGGTAGGGGGTTTTCCTTGAATGCCTCTTTGACATTGATGTAGACCAAGTTTAGTATGTTGGCACCTCTGGTGGTAAAGTCTATATGTTGGGAGTAGTAGAACTGATTTTAGATTAGCCTGGTTAAAGTCGTCTGGTGTGATATGGACTAATTTGGGGTTTTTGTTCTGCATTTTACTGATTGACTGGTAAAACGTGGCCAGTACTTCATTTGTATTTGCACTTGGAGGAATATAAACAGCTGAGAATTCCCTTGGCAGGTAAAAGGGTCTACCTTTTACTGTCCTGAACTCTGTGTTCACAGAGCAGTAGGTGGAGACTTTCTGACCGCTGGAGCACCAGTTGTTTATGTAGCTGCAGGTGCCACCTCCCCTAGATTTGCCCACTAAGAGCCTGGATTATGTCTGCTGTAAATAGTAATAGCCCATCCACATGAACAGTAATGTGACTGATACTTGAATTTAGCCATGTTTCTGTAAGTATAAACACGCAACAGTTTCTCACCTCTGTCTGGCTGTTTAGGGTCCAGTCTTATGTAATCCATTTTGTTTTCCAGGTATTGAACATTTGCTAGCATGCTAGATGGTAGTGGTGTTCTGTAGGGATTTGCTTTCAGCCTAATACTAACACCAGCTCTAGTTCCTCTTTTCTTTTGTCTTTCACATCTTTTTCATTGTCTTCTTTTGGGTGTAGTCTACTTTAATTTGTTTCCATACATCACTCTGAATCAAGATTAGATGAGATTCCTAGCCCTCTGAGTACTTTAGGCCCTCACAGGCTCAAGAGAAAGCAGCCTAGTAAACCAATTGCACAATAAGCCTGTAAACTGAAGATCTAGCAAGGGATTTCTGCCATAAACGAACCTGTTTCTGGTGATAAGTTAGACAGATATTTACACACATATACTGCACATGCCTTCCTCAAGCAGGCGCAGTAACCGCCTCACAGGGCACTGCCATCTTGAAAAATAAATTAAGTACACATTGAGGAGAAACATTCTTAACCTCTTGGAGGATTTGGCGAATATTTTTTGAGGATGTCCAGAGCTATCTGATATTAAAACATTGCTCCTTCCGTTCTTGTCAAGATTATTAATCACACCTGTAGAAATGAAAACAGAGATGATGCTGTTAATTTGCTTTGTGGACCCAGAGAACCCATGTTATTGTAGAGCATTAATAACTTCCTTAATGTTGATAGTTTTTTAACTATCACTAGGAGATGGGAAACTACCAATAAATCAATGTTAACATATGGCGTAAATGTCATGAAAGCATTAAATAAGTAGGGAACAAGGTCTGTTGAAGGCTGAGCAGGAAATGGTACCTGTGTGACCAGCGTATCCAGTTGATAAGTCAGTTTCTTGGCTAAAGATGTGTCAAAGAATAATGATGAATGGGAAATGCAATCTTGAAATGCAGAAACCGATAAATAGAGAAAGCCTAGCAGCAACACATACTCAAAAAAGTACTGACAATTTAGCCAGTAGTGATGTTTGTCAGTAAAACTGCATTAAGACATCTGGTCCTCAGGAAAAGAGGAAGGCGTGTGTTGGACAGCTAGAGAAGTAGTTAATAAGACAAAGGTTGGAAAATTTCCAGTGCAAAATGAGTTTCCTGTGAAAAATTAAATATGTACTTGTGATGGTATTGAGAGGTTATATTATCCTTATTAGTGATATAGATTAATTATTGGGTTTCTGTGAGGTGTGTGAGGGAAATGGTGGGCTTACATTGTCAATGTACCTCACCAAACTGATTTGGAAGTTTTGGTGTAATATTCTTGTATTGTTTACCTTGAAGATTGAGAGAGAGAATTTCTTAACATGCAAATAATTTTTATATATTTTTTTAATCGTAGGATATTTGGTAGATATCCATTTCTAAGAAGTTAGTAACTGCATTAGGTGCAGAAGGCAGATCCTTCACAAGGATTTATACAAATTGTGCCTTTTTTGTTTAGGACGAGAGCACAACAGCTGTCCCCAGTGTGCATCCTTTAATCAAAGGACATTAAAACATAGAGCTGTTTATGGCTATATACGCAGATAGGATCAAACACTTTCTTCCTTTCTTAATTCACAAAGATCAAACAGGTTTTATTAAAGGAAGAAATACTTCAGCTAATATTAAAAGAATACTAACATTAATAGATTATAGCAAACATAAAGTCCTAAATTTAAATGTAATCTCATTAGATATTAATAAAGCTTTTGATTCGGTTAACTGGAACTTTCTTTCACTAGTTTTAAAAGAATATAACTTTCCTTCTAATTTTAATAATCTTATCCAAATACTATATGAAAAATCTACTGCATATGTTAAACTGGGATCATATAGATCAGGCCCTATAACAATAAAAAGGGAACTAAACAAGGTTGCCCTTTATCACCATTGTTATTTGCATTACTCATAGAACCCTTTGCAAATCAAATCAGATCAAACAATAACATAAAGGGCATTTGTATTAATAAAATGTTAAACCTTAAAATCCAACTCTTTGCTGATGACATACTATTAACTCTCTCAGATGCAAATGAGTCTTTGAATGCTCCATTTAACTCCATGAATAAATTTCAAAATATTTCAGGCTTAAAATTTAATGAAAACAAAACTAAAATTATGCCCTGTAATTGTAAAAAAAAATAATATAAACAAAAGATTTTCCAAATATATAGTAACAGAAAGTAAATTATTATATCTGGGAATAAATCTACTCAATGAATTAACAGATTCTCTAATATTTAACTATAATAAAATACTAGACAAAATAGAACAAACAATTGGTTACTGGAATAAATATATCTTTTCAACAGCAGACAGATTATATCTTATTAAAATAAACATATTTCCCAAAATATTATACTTAATACAAAATTTTTCATTGCCACCTCCCAAATATATTATTCAAAGATACAATAAACTAATTTTAAATTTTCTATGGTTTCCAAATAAACCCCGTATAGCCTTAAATAAACATTTGCCATATTGGGAAGATGGTGGAATTAATTTACCGGATATTGATTTATATATTACCTCATCTGTTATTAAAAACATAACACTATGGTTAAATAATTCATACACATCTATATGGAAACAAGCCCATGAGCAGATTTACATAGAAATCAATTATAATCACATACAAGACAACTTAACAGTAATACCATCACCCCTTATATGGATGTTAAAAGATTATTTTTTAGGGCAAAGAAATAATATTAATAAATTGCCATCAAACTATGTAAGCTCTACACTTTCAGTGTTCAGAACATATATAAACAAAATACCAAATATTAATTCTTGGATTTTTCTTATTTTCCCTATAGCATTTACACCAAATATTCTAGATACATTCCAAATATCTAAAATAAATATACTTAAAGAAGAAACATTACTCTTTTGGCATCAACTTATAGAGAAAGGGAAAATTCTAACAAAGGAACAGATAATTTATAATTATAATATAAATAAAGACAATTGGCTGTTTTTACAAAATCTAAGGCATTTTCTTATAAATAAAATAGAACAAATGCAACCTTCAGTTAGACATGAAGCTCCAAAACTCATTGAATACCTTATTCTTATCACAAAACAGCCTTATCAGGGTACAGGTTATTTGTCTAATATCTATAAAATTGTTAAAAAACAAAAACTATCATGAAAAATCATACTGGGATTATTATACTTTAATAAACAACCATCCTCCAGTTGAAGAAGAAAAAGTAATATTCTAAAATCTTCCAAATTTTCTACATTATCAAAATACTGGCAATTATTCACTTGGAGATATCTACATAGAAGTTTCTATACACCACATAGGTTAGCCAAAATGTATTCTATTGAAGATCAATGTTGGAGATGCCATACCAAGATAAAAGCAGATTGGCAGCATGTTTTTATGAATGTATATGTCTCAATATGTACTGGAAATCCATTAATTATTTTTTCCAGACTGTTTATAATGATAATTTTCAATTAACAAAGTCTTTAATTTTATTCAACTCTCCTATTCCAAACTGTGTACCAAAAAGACACTAAAATTATATGGTCACTATTGGCAATTTCACGTAAAATCATAACTATACACTGGAAAAATGAGGCTTCGCCTACGTTCAAGGAATTTGAGACTTTAACAACAACAGTTGCTCACATGGAAATATTAACAGTGAAGAACAGAACTAAAAGATCTACTTCTTACTATTACTCTTGGATGAAAGTACTGGAAATACTTGAAAATATCAAAGAAGATATATCATCTTATGTTTCTAACTTTATATAATATAGAATTTCAATGTTATTTGCATAGACACCAATGTAAAAAGTTATATAATGGTTTGAAGTTAGTAATGTTTTACAATTGTAAATATGTTATTTATCTTTATTTCATGTAATGTTTAAGACATCTTATTTGAAATAATAAAAAAAAATATTTAGTGAAAAAAAGAAAACATAGAGCTGAATCTTTATAGGGGTATGCATCTCTGTAGAAGGCAAGCATCTAGTCCTGGTCCACCTTATCACTGTCTGATTCTTCCTCTGACCTCCACATTAAAAAGTGCACAAGTGAGAAGAATATTCACGAGGCCAATGAAACTGTGTCAGAGTTAGATACTGCAGGCGCAGAGTTGGTGCTGTTGAAGTGTCTTAGCAGCCCCTGAACAAGATTTTGCAGTTGCCAGAGTCTTTGGAATTACCCTTCTGGAGGCCTTCAGGCCATCAGCATAGAGCAAGTTCTCATGAGTCTAAACCATTTTGCCATCAGTCAGTCCTAAGCGCTTTCTGTGGTCCTCTGTTTCCAACAGCCATATCATTATTAGCAAAGGTGAGGACTTCATCCGCATCCTGTTTATTCATGAAGAGGTTGAAGGAGGATGAGTTGAAGTCTTGAGCATGTACCAGGGCCTTTAAGGTGGACCACAGTTCTAAACACATTTCTAAAATACACAAGTCAAACTGATATCCGCTTGCATGAGCTGGGCTGAGTGAGTACTCCCCAGTTCCCACCCTTCAAGATCCTTTCAAGGTGGCCCAGCACTTAATGGATTTATTGAAGGCCAGGCATCAGACTTCTGATGCACCATCCATGTTAGGCATTCCCTCTGTTGAAAGGTATAGGGAGCCATTTCCTGAGGGAGAGATTCAAATATCTCAGACTAATATGTGTCCTGTTTGGACCAAATGGCTTCCTTCTCTTGCCTACAATCACAAACCAAGGATCCCTTATGTGCATGACCCTGAAAAGGGAATGAAGAAGAACTTTAAATGTGAGGACAGGGAATTGTCTCAGGCCCAGATTAGATTATAAGAACTTTCTGTGCTTGTATGAACCCAAACCTCTGACCATTCAGTCATTTCTGGAAGTCCTTGATGATGAGTTTAATAGTGCATTTTTGGGAGACAGATTCCCAACCCCCTGCTCCTAGAAGGCTAGACTTTTTAAATAGGGTGCATGGCACCCACAGATATTTGAATAAGAACCCCACTGGGTGGTCCAGTGGTGGTGTCCATTAATTCCAGTAAGGAATCTACTGTAGCATCAACCAGGAATCCTGTTCCCAATGATACAGATAAAATCCTCTACTACTTTGAAAACAAGACTTGCTCTTCCTACCATGTCCATTAGGTCCTTACCATGGTCACATGTTGGAAGTTTCTGGAATCCTTCCTTAACAATTTGAGACAGAAGGGCAGAAGGGGTAGGAGCTAGGAACCTAGAGAGGGAGATGCTTGACCTATGTGACCTCATTTCCAAGGTAGCTAGACATTCCCATAAAATTATGGCTGATTCTTTTAATGCAACAAGCAGGGCAGCTGCTACTTCAGTCTGTGGTTAGGAAGACTTCACTTACTTGGGAGGGGGGGGCAGCCCCTGTGAGCGTATGTAAAAGTAGAACTCTTTAATGCACCTGTGAATAACTTATTGGGCCCACTTGCAGAGAAGGTGTATAGGGGATTGGAGGAAAAATAGAAATACATGCAGTCCGTCAAGGATCATTTTCATTCCCTTGCATAGAGATGTATTAAGGACTGCCATATAAAAAGGTGGACCTTTCTGCACTAAGCAAAATAAAGGCAAACCTCCAAAGAGTAAGAAGGACTACTACAAGAAAATCTGATAAGTGGGCAAGAGGGGGAATCCCGAAGGCCCTCAGGTTAGTGACACCCAGCTGATTCAACAAAACTCATCCCTTAATCCACCCACCACCCCATCCTCATTTCCCACTTACCTTGTACCCCCTTTTTCCCCCTTCTTTAAAGATTTGGATATACACTGTCTCAAATTGTAGAACAGTGGAAGGCCATCACACAGGGTAAGTGGGTACTGCATAAGTTCATAGGTAAATAGTAGTCAGTTATTCTGCAGACCATTACAAGCCTAGCCACAATCCCCTGTTCATTATTTCCATGCAGCATAAAGAAGACAATACAAGATAAACCAGGAGAGAATTTGAGGTTGCTCATCCGTTTCTCTAGGTTTACCCTGAAGATGGCAAATGTGCTACTTTGCTTGACATGTGCAAGTTTGTTGCAGATCGAGAGATACTTTGGGATATAAATCTGTCACTCTGTATGTATCTGTTATTGAGGATTTAGTTCCGTTAACCAGGCAATTGAGATCTAGTTTCTTCTGTAAAAAAAATTGGAGGTCAAAGACTGTTGGATCTTTCATGGCTTAAAAGGTTAGGGGCATATCACCATGGAGGAGTCCATAAGAGACTGAGCACAGAGAGAAGGCTGAGAAGGCTGACAGTCTGGCCTGCTAACTAAGATTTTTGAGGCCACTGATCTTTTTAGTTATGAATCTCTGAGGTTTCTAAGTTTAGTTGCATGTTTAGAGAAATGCATGATGAAAGGTGCATTATTTTCAGTAATTGTTCTAATGAGATATGAGTAAAGAGGAATTCATTATTTGGTTTTAGTGCAGATGCCTTTGGAAATTAGATGAGTCACATAGAAGGCCTTCTGAACTGATGGTCAAGTGATGAGGAATTATCAGCAAGAGTGCCTAGATTTCTTACAGCAGTGTCTGATTGGAGGGGCATATCACCTATATGGTATGTGAGAATAATTTTGTTACTGGAACGAAGTACGCTACATTTCTTCACATTTAATGTAAGGTCATTGTCCTTGCATTAGAACCATTTATATTATACATGGCCCTCCTAGCTCAGAACATGGTGTGTCTGACTGACCACAGCCTAAACATACTAAGGCTGACATTGTAGATACATACCTCTCAACTGACCCTGTTTTAGGGGCTTGTTCCTTTTTTCAAGCCTGATTTAGGATGTCCCTATTTTTGGAAGTATGTCTCTATTGTAAGGCTTAATTTACCCTTTCACACAATTTTCTGAATCCCCATCATTGCATGTGATTTTTTAAACTGTGCAGTACATAGAAAACCATACTACATGACCAACATACTAGCAGCAACAATCTCAAGAAAGAGGACACATCTTACAGCTCCCTTTTTATGACGCCAAACTAAATGACCTTCTGTAGTAGAATTTTGTGATACAGTTCATTAATGCATACAGATTTTACTTCAGTTCTTTGGTAATGTGCTTATATTATTCTATCATTTTATGTCACACTTTGTTTTTTTAAACGTGTTTCTCAGGAATCATCAACAAGAGTGTATAGATTACTTACAGCAGTGTCTGATTGGAGGGGTGCATCACCTATATGATAGGTGAAAATGTTTTTTACCTGAATGAACTGCATTCCTACTGGAAATGAGAAGAGTTGAGTGCTATTTGATATTCAGATTTTATGCTAATTAGATGCCCAGAGTTTTAGCTGGATGTTCCTATTTTTCGAGGAACGATCTTCTTCTTTTCAGTGTCTGCAGGTTGAGAGGTATGTGTAGATGATTTAGTTCTCCACCGTTTCAAGCCCATGTTTTCTTAGTCATATGTACATGTTGAGGAAGGCCAGGGGCCTAACATAAGGGAATCATAACTACGTGGATGAGGTTCTCTTTGTGGTGCCTTAAAAGAGACCAGGATCCATACTTTGCCCTGGCATCACAGGTTCTTACCTATCTGTGAGACCTCTGCAAGACAGGCCTAACATATGCCTCACTACATGTACATGTTTCAGCTATTTCCGTGTGCTTCTCTTTTCCTAATTGCCAGCTAAACATTTCCTTAATGTTGTGTTATATTTTAAACCAACTGAAAATAAAATCACTGCCTTTGGACCTTAATTTTGTCATGGAAAAGCATGTCTTGCCACATTGGAAACCAGTTCTTTCCAGCTCCCTCAACCTTCTGTTTTGGAAAACTGTATTACTGGTGGCACTAACCTCTGCTAGAAGAATTTTTGAGCTACAAGCCCTCATTTGTAAGGAGCACTTCTTAGTCTTTCACAAGAACAAAATCTTTCTACAAACTAACCCTTATTTCATGTTTAAGGTGGTGATAGAATTGTCCCTGAACAGGTTGTTCACCTCCCTGTATTTTCTCACCACCTTAGAGAGAGTAAATAATCCCACAGTCACAAGATATACACAGGTAATGGACATTTTACTAGATTTATTAAAGCACATAATAAAAAATTAGCAACAAGTGTACCTAGGCCCCTTACAACAGTGTGTGATTGGCCATTTCTTTTAAGGGAAAGGAGGGTAAGCCAGGTAGCAGGCTGACCATATAAGAATGGGATAGCACATAGTACTTTGCATTTCCTGCTGGTACTCCTGTCAGGGTAAGACAGTTCCGGTCCCTGTCAGAGTCCATTCTACTGGGGCCACTGCAGCTACCACTGTCTTCCTAAAAGAGATTTAGCACACTGTCTGTTTGAAACTGCTGCTTGATCATTTGTGCCTACCTTTTACAAATATTATAATCTGAGTGGTGTTTGCAGGGACAGGGCATTCTTTGTTATAGCCATTCTGCAGGGCCCATTGTTCCTTGCCTCTGTGTAGAGCTAACCACCCTCTAGTCCAAAAACTTTGGGGGTCCTTCCAAGAGTCATTAGTACAATAGTGAATATTATGATTAATGATGAACAAGTAGAGTTCTGGGAATGTACCATATTTTTATTTGTTAAAGTGTATTCACTTTTGCAGTGTCGAGTCCCTTCCACCATCCCATCTTTTGTGTGGGAATTAGGGATTTGGGTGGGTACCCAACATTGTCATCTTCCACCTTCCCTTTTAGCCTCTTGATTGAATACCTTCACTACTCAAGGTGTAGCAACACCCTGATGAAGCAGTTTTGGTGCCTGTCTTATGGGGACTTGTATCCCCTAAATTGTTCCTCCAGGGTGGGTTGTACCATGGTGCTCTTTTGTTGGAATCCTGTAACCAAGGCCAGAAAGATGCCACCAAATTCCTTATGCCTGAGTGGACAGGAGACTGCTGAGCCAAGGAAGGGTGAAGAGCTGTGGAAGTTGGGCCAGCTGTTGGTCTTTTGCAGGCAGGAATAACAGGAGTCAATACTGCAATAGTAAATGCAGTTAGACATCTACAGTTATAGCTTCCTGATGCAACTGCACTTTTTGTCCTGACATGGCATGATATCATAAATGCAAAAAATATATCTGCAGAAGTGATGGAGAGAGTAAAGAGTTTGTGATTGGAAATTAAGCTTTTTTTTTTCCTTTTAACTGAGAATAGTATGTCTTTAACTGCAGTCCTCACTAATCCACTTTCTGCTTCTAACTTTAACAAAAATTGGAAGCTTTGGATCCAGAAATGGATTAGTTTGAAAAATATACAGTATGCTACATGTCTGCATGCTGCCATTGGAAAAGCCTTAAAGATATCTGCTCTCTCTTTTCCTTAAGAGAGTGACAGAAGAACAACACAGTGAGAAGTATGGGAATTACAGTGAATTTGACTGAAATAAATACAGTAATAAGGCAAGCATCTGTGTAAGGATTTTTTCAGTTTATAGAGATTAATGCAAATGTGAATATACTATTTTGTCTCGCCAGGAGAATATTATGTTATACTATGATTATGTTATATTATGTTGGGTCTATGTCAGATCAAGTTTTCAGAAACTCGAAAGTCATATGGTCATTTCTGAAAACTCTAACATAAAAAAAAACATGTTGAATTTATTAACACGAACAACTTTCAGCATTGTGTTACTTCTGGATTGTTTTCCCTTGTTTGGAGCACAAATTCAGAGAGTTTTAGTTTTTGAAAACTTGCCTCCACATGCAAGCAGTAATAGATGTGGGGTGGTGGAACATGAGATGACAGGCATTCTCTCTCTCTGAACTATTTTGTAAGCCATATCTGTTTAATTACTGAGTAGGCATGATTAAACTAGATACTATAATTTGCTGTATTTCTCCTCTGGCAAGTTGTGGTTTCATTTATTTGTTGTTTTAACTTGACTGTTTGGTTAACTTCACAGGCTTGAATTGCTACTGTCATCAGGTTGTACCTGTATGAATGCTGATACCTTGAATGCAAAAAAAAAAAAGCAAGCATTGGAACTTGAGATTCCCTGCAGTCATACATTTTGTTATATTGAGATCGCTCACACGTTTTTGTCTGACTTGCCTAACATTCTATAAGCGAACATGGACAGTCACAGGCAGGCACTGATAGAATTTCACACTGGATTGTAACACTGTTTACCAACTTTATTGTATTATAATAGTAAAAGCACCAACAGAGGAAAGCTTAATTACTGATGCTGTGGTACAACAGACTTCAGCAAGGAAGAAGGAAATTTTATAAAAGTGGTCATTGTGAAGAAAATGCATACATGAATGGTTCAAGCAACTGCGCCCAAAATTCTAATGGTGAAGTTGATAGTACTTGGAGAAGTATGGCCTGGTACCAATTTCAGGATGACCAGATCTTGGTGGTTGGGTTTGAGTTTGGGAGTGGAGCACAGCCAGAGAATTGCTTTGGGGAACCCCTTCTAGATTTTTGCTCTGAGGCCTCTAATAGCAAACCTGACAGAAGTTGCTGTGAAGCCCAGTATGCAGTAACTGCACCCGCAATAAAAAGTGCAGTAACCCTGGAATCCTACATAGCAAAAGTCTGTCAGTTTAATACAAGGGATTAAGGATATGAACTATTAATAGGCTTCATCCAGTAATCCTAGGTTTGATACCCACAGTTTCATTTTTCCTAGAAGTCATTTAACTTTATTGTGCTGCTGGCCCACTGCTAAATATGTCTTTGGGTTTGGGTATGTTATCTGGTTAATACATAAAATAAAAAAGGTTGTAACTTAAGAATGCATACCATCTCAGTAAAATATTGCCTTCAGTGTTTTAGGTTGACATAAAATTATATCGAAGATTCAGAAGTGCATAATGCACTGTTCAGTCCTGTGTATAGTAGGATTGCTTAGTGTCTTATGCCAGAGTGATTCTGCTGTAGAGTAGTACGAAGGCTCCAGTCTGTAGCACTACACTTGCCTCACTGGTGAGGACCACATGAAAATACGACAGTCCAGGTGTGTGGCTAATGCTAATTAGCCACACACACTTCGCCAGAACTTTTTGTCAGGATTGGAATAGCTTTGTAGAGCGATTCAATGAATAACTCTGTTGTCCTATGGGAGTAAAGCATAAAAAAGTGTAGACTAGTCATTGCCCTATAATGCTGGTGGTGGTATTTTTACCTTGTTTGTTTTATATTGTATTTTACCAAAAACTTCAAAACAATACATTTTCAACAATAGACATGCATAAGTTACAACACCAATGACTAACTCTCTCCAGAAGACCGTATGTACTCAAACTAAGTTGGGAGGGTCTATCCCAGCACCCCCAAATATATGGGGGGCAGTGCCCTGCCACAACTATATATACCAACTCCAGGATCGCACTACAGTGGGGAAAAAGGCATATACCTTTTACTTGCTTACAATACTCTAGACAGTGCCATATATACTAACTGCAGTTCAGTGAAATGAAATTCAGTGAAATGAGTTTTCAGTAATTTGAGTTTTCAGCGAAGTGGTCGGGGTGAAATGAAATTCAGTGAAATGAGATTCAACTAAACAAAGTAGACCTATATATATATATATATATATATATATATATATATATATATATATATATAATATGTATGTATAAATCAAATATTTATCTGTTCTTTAATATTTTGGAATATATATATGTCCTTTCCACCAAGTCAAAAAAGATAAAGTTTTAGCATATGTAATAAAGTTGAAACCCAGTTTTGTGTTTGTCTGTCTGTCTATTTATCTATCTAGCTAGCTGTCCATCCTTTGATTGGTTTAGTCCCAGTAGGCTAATGCCCTCTTTTCAGGGGAAAGCCGAGGTGATGTTTATATTGATAAAGGAAATCAGGGCAGGCCATCCTAGAACTTCTATTACTGTTTTCATTAAGTGCCACGGGATCTTTTACATCCCCCTGAGCTATCATCACATCAAGTAGATGAGCCCTTGGTTTACCGTCTCATTCAAAGTATGACCCACTCGAGTGCAGCACCCTCTAATGCTGTAATATAGTGCCATCCAGTCACCTGGAATGAGACTAGAACCCACAGCATTCTTGTTTTCCAGCAACAAAAGCAAGCATGCTACCTGTTGTGTTACTGACTGCAAGAATTGTGCCCTTCAGATCATGAACATTTGAAGTTAAGCAGATTTAATTTGTATAAGTATTTTTCTTTGCTTCATGTCATTCTGGAGAGCTTAGAGTTGTTTGTACTTGTATTGGAAAAATGAGGTACTATTATTGAGATGAGAACAAAAAGCTGATAGGGGATTTGATACAGTGATATGTGGCAGCAATGGGAATATTGAATATAAGGTGTATACATTTAGTTAATGTTTATATATCCACTGGAACGTTTCAGCTAGACATGATATAATTGCTTGTGGACTAAATTGTCAGTGAGGAGGGGCTGGTAACAACTGAAGTATTTTTTTTTGCCTTAGATGAAGTGCTTTCAGGGTTTTTTCTCAATAAGGCACTTGCACTAGGGCAATTCATAAATAAATATATATGTACAACAGGAATTGTGAATGTACATAGGATACTGAATCAGTCACAACCAGTATAGACTTGTTTTCCATACAGATTTTAGGTCATACTGAGAAATTGTTAGTGGCAAAGCAATATACTTGTTTAATTGAATGTCTTTCCAATGGTGCTGTCAGGTCTGTGAAGATAGGTGAAGGCTGCCAGGCTAGCTAGCTAGAATTTTGTAGATAATTCTGTCATTTGTAAATATTAATGTAAGCCACATGGTTGTCCTCTTAAATATAAGAAAATTATGGTAAATGTTGAACTTCAAAAAATGTAACCACATTGCACTCTGCTTTAAGAAAGTCAGGCATTTCATGACTGTCTTTGATCTCGGGCTCAGAGCCGAGATGTCTGGATGAAGGAATTCTGGCTATTGTTTTGAGGCCAGAGTTAATGGCTAAAATTTACATGTATAATTTATTTTATTGCTGTGGCTTCCTGACCAGCTGCAGGATCAAAAGGGCTATTAACCTCTGAGTTTCTGTTAGCATGGGAAAACCAGAGAATTGTTAAGAATGATGTAATGTGAATCAGTGGTACTGTTTTATCAATTTAAGGACAGAAAGAATGAGGGCATTGAGCATTTATCTTGAGAACATCCAACTCACCAGCTCTCTGCCTGTGTTATATATGTACGTTTATTTTAGAACTGTGTTTTCTCTTAGAAATAGCCTAGTACCCATCTATGAACCTATAAGAGTCCATGTATGTGGTGATATTGTACAAAGCCACTCCAATAGCCTTGCTGTTCAGTCACACTTACCATTTGGATAATAATATTGCACAGTATTATTGGACACCCTTTCATAAGGGCCTTTTAGCAACTGATAAATATTAGTGGGTGGTGACAAGTGGTACGACTGTATAGTCTGGGTAAAAGGGGCAGAGCTGGAGAACCTATGCCAGCCTTCCCCAGGAGTGTCTGTGTGACTGTATATAACTCATATCTCAGTGTGTGTGTGTCAGCTACTTAGGCAGGGACATGAAAGCACTGGTTGGACAGAGAGAGTGCTGGAGGTTTTAGCTTCCCCAATCTGGACCCTATAGCTCTGCCAGTGGGGTATCTTATAGGGGATCTGGAGAGAAAGGGAGAAACCAGCCTTGGACTGATTTGATCTCTGTGTGCTGTTAAGGGAAATTGTACTTTACTGTGTGTGAATTTATCATCTTTTCCCTATATGGACGCCCCTCACTGGTGTTAGTGGTAAGAATTGAGGCTCCTTGATTGCTGGGCCATTGCACAGGCATCACAAGGTCATGCTCCTTTATTGTTACAAATGCACATAGATAGAGCCGTGTTTAACAGTCACTGGGAGTGCACCTTATCAGGGAGAACAATTCAAGCTGAGGTTTGTAACTTTAATATCATACTGGCCTTATTTAATGCACAAGATTAAGGTTTAATTCCAGAAAATAGGATAATATCTAAAGAGGTTTTGCATCACCACCTAAATAGTTTAATCATGTGATACTGAATCAGTTTGCATTTTTTTTTCTTTTAATAATGTCACTTTCAGTTTTATTATGTTTGATTTCTGTTAATTTACCTCCATTGGAATCACAATGTACTTCATTTTTAATCTTACTTTCAGACTGATTGATTAAATAATTTCATTAACTAGTCATGTATGTTTGCATATTTACTTCCTCCCAAATTCTTTCAGGATTTTTAACTGTTCTGTGTTTTAATTCAAACTAACTGGTTGCCAGTAATTCCAGAAGTGTGCATATTTAGATGGAAAGCATACCCTGAATGTTTGTCTGTTCTGAGACCTCTTATTGCCAAGTCCATCTCCATTTATTTTTGCAGTGTAATTTTTTCTTAGTAAACATTCATTTTTTTTTATACACAGAAACAGTAATTTACTAATTCTGGACTGTGCAACCATGGGCTTAGTCCCAGCTATTGGCTCAAATAAAAGATTATTGTATGCCATTTTCAGCACACCTTGGCTCTAAATGATTTTCTTCTCATTGACTAATGTTGCCAAAAATGGGCATGGGTATTTTCCTTTGGTAAGTGGCGTGAGGACTCATCTTACTCCAACTCATGTTAATGTTGGGAGGGGTCTGTTGTGTCTCTATTCACCAGTGTGTGCCAGCCATAAAGCCCAGTAGCAGTGGTCAGTATGCTAGTGGCTGGTCAATGTCTAACTTCCCAGCTTGGAACCTGTTGAGTGACAGTAGGATGTAAAACCATTCAACCTGACAAATATGAACTAAGGATTGCTGCAATAGATGTAGATTCACTGACAGGACATTACTTGGTAGTGGATGGCATGATGAAAAGGAGGACGCTGGACATCCTCTGTATCCAGGAGACAAGATGGAGTGGCAGTCCAGTAAAGCCATTTGACTTGGGATCCAGAGTCTACTAATCTGGGGGAGGACAGTCTGGAAACTGTGTAGGAATTGTGGTGAGAGCGAGGCTTCACAAGACAGAGTGGGCTGCCATTAGAATCAGTGACGGACTTATAACAATCAGCCTCCAGTGTAAGGATAGGACAGTATTCATAATCATAATCTTAGCCTGTGCCCAGAAGCAAGGTTGCAATAGTGAGGAAAAGAGTGTATTTAGACAGTTGCAGGACCTGCTAGATAAAAAAAGAATAAAAGACTTGATGATGATAGTGGAGAGACCTACCTACATACACACATCAGGAGAGACAACAGGATACAAGTAATGCCTGGGCCCATGTGGGTGGTGCTACAGATTAAAAAAAGGAGAGGGCCATTCTAAACTTCTGCCTGACACATGGCTTGATGGTGGCCAATGCATGGTTAATCAAGTGAGAGTCACAGGATTCCATACAAGAGTGGCCAACATGTGATTGAGGTAGGCTTCCTCTTAGTAAGGGCATTGGGGTAGAATCAGCATTAGCAAAGTCATCCCCAGAGAAACAGTTAACACTCAGCATAATCCACTGATCACCATAATCAGCTGCAAGCAGTGGTCAGAAATGGCTGTAAGGTCAACAGAGACTAAGTTGAAGATCTAGAAGATAACTGGAGAAAGCACAAGAGTTCAAGGAAATACTCAAGGCTACAGCACTTCAGGAAAAGAGGAAATAGGTGTAGTGCAAGAAGAATGGCAACATGGCAAAACAGCATGTGTGAGTACTGTAGAACATATATGTACCTGAGACAGGTATGGAAATGAAGTATGTAAGAAAAGCTGGTGGTGGAATGCACAAGTCAAAAGAAAGGAGTACATGAAAAAGAAAAGATGGACCAGGCCGAGAAGGAATACTGGTTGACTAACAAAGAAGCTAAGAGAACATTTACAGCATAAGGCATCAGAGGTACTCTACCAGCTTCTGGAAAATGGTTCAGCAGATGACATAGACACTCTATCAGGTTATAAAGCAAAGACAGACAAATATAATCATACCCCATTTCACTAAGAATGCTAGCAACAACCTGTGCACCAGTCCATAGGGCATAAAAGGCAAATAGGAGTACTTCCAACAGCTTCTGAAATGAAGAAGACTCCATAGATGATGTACTGCCCCAGACACAGCTTACAATGAAAGAAGAGCCCACTCTAAAAGAATTCAGAACAGCACTAATGGAAATGAAGTCGGGGAAAGCAGCAGACACGAATGAAGTCACAGCAAATATGTTCAAGATGTTGGGTGAGTTAAGAGGAAAAATGATTCCAGAGGTACTCGTAGCAGTATGGAGAGAAAAGTGTATTCTAGATGAGTGGAGAATAGGTTTACTAGTGCTAAAGTACAAGATGAAAGGGGACGTTCACAACTTTTGCAATGTAGCGGTATCAAACTCCTGTCAGACTGCATGAAGGTGCTGGAGAGAATGATTGATAAAGAAATACACATAGTTGTAGAAATATAGAAAGTAAGATGGGAGATGTGCAGTTCAAATTCAGATCAGGATAGAGCTCAAACAACATGATGTTTGCAGTGAGACAGGTTTTTGAGAAGTAGAGATTAGGAAAAGAGTCCAAATGGGCATTCCTAGAATTGAAGAAAGTATATGACAAGGTTCAAAAAACTCTGATTTGGGCAGTCCTACGATGATTCAAAGTCCCAGAAACATTGGTAGAATTAGTGACACAAGCACAAAATAGTGTTTAGATTGACTCAGCGTGCTTCCCAGTCTGAGTGAGTGTGCATCTATTTTCAGCTCTGAGCCCACTGCTGTTCATACCGATGATGGACTACATTAGCAAGCAGGTCAGAGGGGACAGATCACCAAGGCTTCTGTATGCAGATGATGTGGCATTAGAAGCAGTCTCTGAACAGGAGTGTCAACAAATGATAGGGAAATGGAATGCAATGCAAAACTGAAGGACATTGGATGAGCCCGAGTAGAGATAAGACAGTTGTCCAGGCAGCAGATGGAGGGGAAATCAGAAGAAGCCTACAAGTGAGTTAGAATAGAAAATAGTAGATCAGCTTAATAGCTTCAAATGTCTGGTTGGGGTGGCTGAGGAGAAGGGAAGTCAGAGTGAGAAATAGAGGTGCTGCAGCCAACTGGCACAGTGTGTCAGTTGTAGCGTATGACAGAAGAATGCCAAAGAGGCTGAAAAGTAAGGTGCTCAAAATAATGGTGTGACCAGTAGTACCATGTGGTTCCGAAACATGGACAATGAAGGCAGAGCAGTTGAGGAAAATGGAGGTAATAGAGATGAAGTGTCTGAGATGTATGGCAGGTTGCATGCTGTTGGACAGATGAAGAAATGCGGACATTTCAGCGGAAGCCCAAGTAGATCCAGTTACAGAGAAGGTCAAAAAGCACAGATTACAGTGACACGGACATACATGCAGGAAATCAGAACACAATATGGTGAAAAAAGATTTTAGACAGGAAGAAGGCAAGAGGAAATGTGGGCATCCAACAAAGAGATAGATGAACTGTCAAAAGCAGTGGGAGAGTGGCACCGAAACAATAACGATGATGACCGTTGATGTGACACCCCCAACCCCATGTAGAAAATAGGGAAAAGGGGATTGGTGGAGATGATGATTTTCAGCTGACAATTTTGGAACAATTTTTCCATATTCATTGTCCAACTCAGCCACACATTCTGTAACACCTTTAGAGTTTGATAGAAACTTCCTGCTGCTGCAGCATAAAACTACACAGTTCAAATGAAACAACTCATCACACCTGAGCACTAACAGATAGGGAAGTAAAAACAAAGAAAATACATTATTCAGTCTAGTGCTTCAGCTGAAAGCCTTCAAGGAGTCTAACACTGTTAATCATTAAAACACTTTAGTTTTATCACTATATTAATTGGTAGACTATTTCTTAAAAACTGCACTTAATGCCTCATAATATTCTCTCTAATTTAGGATGTTAAGTTGTCAATCTCGCCTTCATTCTTGCTGGATGGGTTCGGAGCCGATCCTCGGCTCCGACTCGGCACTTGCTTTAGCTTGAGAACTCCTTTTACCAGCTCAAGGCAACCCTATATCCCATGATGCAAGGCGGAACTACCTCAGATCTCGTTTGCCGCTTAGCGAAAGAGGTCTCCTTTACCAGCAGAGGTAAGTGAATTTCTTGTTAAAGAAAAGAGAAGCTTAGTTAGGGTTTTATTTCCCCTTGTATCCTCATTTATAGTCTGTAGTGAGTTACAGCCCACCCTATTCCCTTGTTTTTCAAACTTTATAATCTTGTTATAACCTTTAGTGAAAAGTTTTTAGTTAGGCCTAAAACACCCATTGGTTAATCCCTTCCTGTGTGTTGTGTGTTAGGGGATTAATTTGTGTGTTTGTTGGGGTTTGTGTGTGTTTCTTCCTCCTAGGATATGTCTAGGGAAGGCAAGGTCTCAGGCTTCAAGAAGTGTGACTTGTGCTGTCAGAAAATGTCTCTGACAGACGGTCACACTTCTTGTGTTTATTGCCTGGGGCCTTTGCACCTGCAGGACTCCTGTGCTTTGTGTCACTCTTTTAGCCAGAGAGTCCTGCAGGAAAGGAGGAATAAGCTTATCCTCCGTGGCTTACTTAAGCCAGAAGGTTCTCCCTCTAACAAGGCTCAGGCTTCAGTATCCAAGCCTCCTCCGGTGGCTCCGGCTCCGTCGGAGCCGAGATCGGCTCCGGCTGGAACCGATGTATCTACCTTAAAAGTAGTGGGTTCGGTGCCGGCTGGTTCCGATGCCTTGTCTACTGTAGCCTTGTCGGCTCCGGCTGGAGCCGACACCTTATCCAGCATCGGAGCCGAGAAACCTTCGGCTCCATCTGGAGTTCAGGGGACTTCGGCTCCGATGGCTTCGTCCCGAAAGAGATCTCTGTCCCCTTCGTTACTGAGTATCCACTCGGCTCCGGGGTCTCCTCTTTTGTTGGAGCGGAGCCATCGGAGCCGATCTTCGAGATCTTCCAGGCTGTCTGACCACGACTTGGAGAGGGTGGTAAGCAGGCTGTTGAAGTCTCAGGCACTGGCCCAAATGCTCCATAGCCCGTCTCAACAGACTTCGCTATAGCCTCACCCCTTGAACTTCCTCCTCCGACTCCACACCAGAGTTCGGAGCCGGAGCTTCGGGACAGCGACTGTTTCGTGCCGGAGCCGATACATCCTTCGGCTCCGTGCCCTCGGCTCCGATCTCCTCCTTGAGACCTTCCTTGGAGGGATCCGGTCGCCGGGTTTCCCTTGTCGGCTCCGAGGGCTAGTGGCATCGGACCCTTGTCCGACCCGCTCTCCCTCTCGGGCTTCGCTTTGGTAAGCTCGGCGCCGACATCGGCCTCGAGCCTTCCTCTCAGTGGAGCCGGAATCCCTGTTTCCTCGAGCGGGATTTTCCGCCTCCCGGGAGGGGAGTCTTTGAGGTGATGAGGAGTGTCCTGGCCTCTGAGCCTGGTCAACGGTCCATCCCTCTAGCTCCTCCCTCATCAGTGCCTGCAGACGCCTCTTGCCTGCCTCTTGCTCTCAGGCCCAGGGATCCATCGCCCCAGGTTTCCCCATTGGGAATTTCCTCATCTTCCGAAGTTTCTCCTGATCCTGCAGGTGAACCCCTCGGAAGAGGACGGTAAGAGGAAACACACAGACTCCCCGAGTCTACTACATCAGATACCGACTTAGATGAGTCGGAGGGTTCCCACGATCCCCTCTGAGGATGTCTCTTTTCAGACATCCTTGAGCTCCTCAAACAGAGGGGAATTGGCCAGCCATTGATCCCTCCGAGGATGAGTCGGTATACCTGGAGGCTTTGGATCCCGACCCTCCACCTCCTGGGTGTCTCCGCCTTCGACCCACTTATGCAGGTAGTGGCTCGGAAGGCGTGGCTCCAGATTCTGTGGAACCTGTCCCCAGGAGACCATCCAAATTCATCACGGCCCCTACGGACAAACAGTTCCTTTCCAAGGGTGTCTCTGTGGATGCTATGGTGGTGGCGGCGGCCACTAAGAAGGAACTGGCGGATCCTTCAGTTACCTGTCCATCCTCCTAACAAGGATTCTAGGACCATGGACAGGTATGGAAAGCGGATGTTTTCTTCAGCGACCTTTGCTATGCGTTCGCTGAACTACCTTTGTCACTTCACCAGGCTTCAACGAGATATTCTCAAGGAACTGGGTGAAGTAGTCCAGGATCCTTCTGCTGCTGGGGCTCAAGAAAAGATTGCCTCGCAGCTTGCAATCCTGAATTCCATATCTAACTCCTCCATGTGGCTCATATCCTATGCGGCCGATGGAGCGAGCAGGGCCGCAGGCACAGGAGTTGCTCTTAGACGCCAAGCCTGGATGCGGCTTTGTAATTTTATGGACCCCTTTAAGGCCCTTCACTAATACCCCTTTGATGGTTCGGCTTTGTTCGACCTCAGGTGAAGGATACCTTGACCAGGTGTGAGCAGGACGGTAAAACTCTTTCTGCCGTTGGAGTCCAGTTTTCCACTCCTTCTAGACCATATCCCAAGGGTCAGAAGGGGGGGAAGATGTGGTTCCGTAAAGCCCAAGGAGCTACACGACGACGTGGTCAGTTTACCCCAGAGGCAGAGGGGTAACAATAATAGACGCCGCCCTAGAGGCAGGGGGTCCTCAGAACCAGGGCAACAGGGAGTCTCTTCCTGAGAAGCCCTTTCAGCATCCCTGAGGTGTTGCCCGACTGTCCACCCTTGGAGGCAGTCAGGGGAAGGATTTCGCTGTACCCAGTAGCCTGGCAATCCCTATCTCTAGAGATGTGGGTACAGTCGATCATATCCGAGGGTTACAAAATCCCCTTCGAAAGGTTTCAGACCTCTACAATCCCTTCCAGACATCTCACCCGGTCAAAGGGATTTGGCAGAACAGGAGGTTTCAAAGCTCCTAGAAAAAAGAGCCGTCCAGACTGTGCCGGCAGACCAGGTAGGATCCGGCATCTACTCGAGATTCTTTTTGGTCCCCAAAAGGACGGGAGATTGGAGACCAATATTAGACCTGAGCAATCTAAATAGATTTGTCAAGAAGGCAAGATTCCGGATGGTCACGCTTCAGTCCATTCTGCCCTTTCTGGGCAAGGACAACTGGATGTGCTCTATAGACCTTCAGGATGCGTACTATCACATAAAGATTCACAGACGCTCCAGAAGGTTTCTCCGCTTTCGCTAGGGACCAGTCATTACCAATTCAGAGCACTGCCCTTTGGCCTCACTTCAGCCCCCAGAGTGTTTACCAAATGCATGGCAGTGGTCACAGCTCATCTGAGACGCCAAGGATTCCAGGTGTTTCCCTACTTGGACGACTGGCTCCTCTCCGCCACCACCAAGTGTCAGCTTCTTCAGTCCAGAGACTACACTCTACAGCTTTGCAGGAGTTTGGGAATTTCAGTAAATTTCGAAAAATCTTCTCTGCTGCCTTGCCAATCTATCACCTTTATAGGCGCAGAATTAAACACCGTCAAAATGTTAGCCAAACTAACAGATCAAAGAATCCTGGACATCCAAAAATTTGTTCGGATTCTATTGCAGAGCAACAAGATCAAAGCCAGATTTATACTGAAGGTTCTAGGTCTTATGGCTGCGGCCATTGTTCTTCTACCACTGGCTCACTTCCACATGCGTCTTCTGCAGTGGATGCTATTCACACAGTGGTCGTACCACAGTCTTCCGATGAGGCACGAAATCTTAGTCACACAGTCGTGCAGAGCTCATCTAAATTGGTGGATATCTTCCCCTCTCCTTCATCAAGGCCGACCTTTTATTCCCCCTCCTCCAGTTGCCACAGTCACTACGGATGCCTCTCTGATCGGGTGGGGGGGGCATTATCAGGGCAGGATGGTCCACGGGACGTGGCAACCCATAGAATACCATCTGCACATAAATGTCCTGGAGATGAGAGCAGTGCTTTTAACGTTGCAAGCCCTCAGCGACTTTCTTCCCACGGGGACTATTGCAGTACAAACGGACAACATGTCCGTGGTCTGGTACATCAACAAACAGGGCGGGACCAGGTCCTATCTGTTATGTCGAGAAGCTCTCAGACTTTGGCAATGGGCGATCTCCTCTCATCGGTTTCTGATAGCAACGCACATCCCCGGCAGATCCAACCTATTGGCGGACAGGCTGAGCAGATCCATTCTGATGCCTCACGAGTGGTCTCTCAATCAATCTGTAGTGGATCAGATATTTCTGAAGTGGGGCACTCCTTGTTGCGATCTTTTTGCTACTCCTCAAAACAACAAGTGCCCCGATTTCTTCACTCTCTTTCCCCTACCAGGCCAACCCCTGAGAGACTCTCTAACCCAGGATTGGCCCCGGGGACTTCTATACGCTTTTCCTCCCTTTCCCTTGATTCCACAAGTCATTCAGAAAGCCACCGTTTTGAGAGCCAAGTTGATCCTCATTGCCCCATATTGGCCTCGACAAATTTGGTTTCCATCTGTGCATCGTCACCTTCTGGTGCAGCCCTGGCATCTGGACCCAGTTCCGGATCTTTTGATCCACCAGTCGGGTCAGCAGCACCGCCATTCATTCTCTCAACCTCACTGCTTGGTTGCTCCACTTCCTTCCCTAGCCAGGCTACCGATGATTTCTGATTCTGTCAGAGACATCTTAGTGTCTTCTTTAAAGTCGTCCACTAGGACTGTTTATGCTAGCAAGTGGCGACGTTTTTCTATTTGGGCAAATTCCAGGAATATTGATCCCTTCACTGCTCCTGTACATTCTGTTTTAGATTTCCTGGCGGAGGTTTTTCATTCAGGATCCTCGCCATCTACAGTCAAAGTACAACTGGCTGCTATTTCCAAGTATCATGTTGGCTTGCATGACAATAACATTATGTCTCATAGATTGTGCAAGGCCTTTCTAAGAGGAGTTTTTCTCCTAAAACCACCTATAAAGCATCCTCCTCCGCAATGGGATCTAAACTTAATGTTAGCATCCTTGATACTACCTCCTTTTGAACCGTCTGCTTCATGTTCTTTGTAGTTATTGATCTGGAAAACTATATTTTTACTGGCTGTCACTTCTGCAAGAAGGGTTTCAGATTCAAGCTCTCTGCATTCGCTCCTTATTTGGTTTTTCATAAGGACAGGGTATCATTAAGAACGAACCCTTCCTTTCTCCCCAAAGTTGTGTCTCAAACCAATATTAACCAATCTATAGATCTACCAGTCTTTTTCCCAAACTATTCCGACAGAGCTGAACAGAAACTGCATTTTTTGGATGTCCATCGTCAGCTCAGGTACTATTTGCATAGAACTAAACAATTCAGAAAATCGGACCAATTATTTGTCTCCTATGCAGAAAACAGGATAGGTCTTCCAGTTTCTAAAGTGACCTTATCCAGATGGTTGACTTCCACCATTTCCTATGTGTACTCTCTGAGGCAAACAGCTATCTTCAAAACCAAAAGCACACTCAACCAGGAGTCTATCCACTTCTGCAGCCTTTCAGGATGGGCTACCTATTGATACCATTTGTGCAGCAGCTACTTGGGCCACGCCTCATACCTTTGTCTCTCATTACAAATTGGACTTGGCCTCCAGAGATAGGGCCAGTTTTGGTTCCACAGTTCTCAAGAGTCTGTTCCATTGAGCCACCCGGGATACAGGTGCTAGGGACGCGGTCCCATCCAGCAAGAATGAAGGCGAGATTGACAACTTAACATTTAGAAGTTATGTACCTACCATAACGTTCCATGTTAGTTGTCTTCTCTCGCCTTCTTTCTTGCGTCCCTCCCTCCTTCCCCCTGGCCTGGACAGATCTTGAAAAGTTCCTATCAGGTTGTTTTACTCCTGAGCCTTCATATGGGAACTTCTATTATGAATTTGTGTTCCTAATTATGTTAGGTTAGTCTTTAGCAGGTAGGTTAGCTACCAAACGAGATCTGAGGTAGTTCCGCCTTGCATCATGGGATATAGGGTTGCCTCGAGCTGGTAAAAGGAGTTCTCAAGCTAAAGCAAGTGCCGAGTCGGAGCCGAGGATCGGCTCCGAACCCATCCAGCAAGAAAGAAGGCGAGAGAAGACAACTAACATGGAACGTTATGGTAGGTACATAACTTCTAATTAAATATTACCATCTTTTTTATTTAAGCCTCTGAGTCATGGTGTTACATTTCAAGACCATTCTTGCTTCTGATTTATTCAAAGCTGCCATTTTAGCCCTCAACAAGCTAAATTTATCCTAGTTAAGAATGCATACTTGGGGCTTTCCACTCTTACACCATGTATTTTAAGAGCAGTTACTGCTAATGAATTCTCAATTTCTGTTACTCATGTCTGATAAATGTTCTTGCATTCTAATTTTCACTCTGTTAGTCTGACCAGTTTACTATTTTGGGGGTTTAACAGTTACAACAAATCCCATATACCATCATAATACTAATTGATTAATATTTTGACATTAATTTTTAACTTGTTTACATCAGAGTATGTCTTCATATGTTACATTTTCTTGTTTCAGCCATTCCCTAATACTCATTATTAATGCAGGTAATTTGCAAGATAAACTTTCCCCTTAATTAAACTCTTTTTATAGGAAAAGTAGGATGTTTAGACAAAATTGTTTCTCATCTTTTATCAGACAGTAATATACCTCACATTCATTTTAATGATTTTAACAATTATTTTTTTGAAAATGTGGTATAGTTAGTAACTGGCAGATTAACTATTTCCGTAACTATTCATTTCTCCTTCAAACTGATTGATCAACACTTACTTTTTTACAACGTGCGTAATATTTTAAAATAGCCTCTCAATTTATATTTGGTTTGATCAGCTAGCAAATCTAAGGCATCTAAATTGGTTGTGTTTTAATAAATTAATCAAAAAGAAGGAATTCCAGGATGCCAGCTTGCAATGTGTAAAACCATACATTTTAATTCACTCTATAATATGTATAGAAAACCCACATTATTGTCCATTATCATACATGTCAACCTAATCTCCCCATTCATTTGTATTCATCTTATGTCTCAAAGCCTTCCATGTAGTGCCCAATGCAGTGAATCCAAATTAATTGTATAGCTAATATACTGAGTTACTTTATTCTTTGTTAAAAGTTTCAGTATACATACACTTTCTCCCAAGTTATGCTATAAATATGTTTGTATATGATGGGACAAATAGTGCCCCATCATTGTGACACATTTATGAAAACAAAAATCTGTTGGTATAAATACATATACTATGTTGTGTGATACAAAAATGTAAGAGAAACTACAAAGTAAAAAGGACACGTGGCCAAATAGTGTACAACCCGTGTAATACCATCTAGAAGTGCAATAGGCATATATAAAGCTTTGACTTCTAAACTAAGCCAGTAGTAATCCTTATCCCATTTAATGCTCTTAAATCATTCTACCTTGCCTGTAGTTTTTACAAATTAAACAGATTTATTTTTTCTTTCAAAAGAATATCTAGTAACTGGTGTGTACCAAGTAGCATTTCTGTCAACAGTATGTTGGCAGCATTTTTGGTGTGGAATTAGTCCAAAAATATCCTAGTGCTGTTTAAGTCAGAAGTAGGATGATCAAAATGTTACTGTTGAGGTAAGTCGGATGAAAGTGTGTATGAATATTTATGGGTTAAGATTAGAGTAAGGGGAAAGCAAGGGAATATATTTGTTTTGCATTTTAATTGGCACACTTTTTTTAAAGCTGTTGCATTCTCCATAGTTAATCATAAGTGCCATTGGGAAAAAGGTACTGATCTCTGACTGCCATTGCAGAACTGAGAAGGCTGACACTTCTGCTTCTACATTTAATTATCATTATGACTTTTTCTTTAAATTGCTAGCTCTTCTAGTGGCAGCCCGAATGCATGAATTCCGGCGCACTGTAAAGGAAATCATCAAAGTAGTCAAAGTTTGTGAATCTACAATTCGTAAAAGGTGAGTAACATTCTGCTTGTTTTCTTAATGTATATTAAAGTCGTCAGATAGTTTATTTTAGTTGCTATTTAGAATGTCTATCAATTTGATTTTGAAGTGTACTTTAATATGCCATTACAAAGAAACTAAGCATCATATGATATTGTTACAGGGAAATACTGTCCCACAAGTGTTCTTGTGGTGACAAAATATGTAGGACAAAAGATGAAAAAAAAAAAACTTGTAGTCCTGTTAGAGTTGATACTAAGTCTTGTTGAGAATTGAAGTAATGTAAGACGATGTAGTGAGTAAAGCTTAAAATGATTTGGATAGATTGCATTTACCTTTTGTAATATGGGATATGGTGTGTGCAGTGCCATGATGCATTTTCAGCACACTTCAGTTTTTTTGTTCGTGTCGTATGTATTATATTCTCCCTACTCTGACATTAGTTGACCTTTGTGACCTTGTGACATCATGGTAGGTTTATTGCAGAGATGTTTCCATAAACCTTAATTAATACACATCTGCTTGGAAGTGGGAATGCCTACCTTAAGAATTTGGAGGTAACCCCACATTAAGTCCACCCTGATGTTACTGGAAGATGGGGGGGGTCATGTCTGTGAAGGTTTTCATTAAAAACTGCCCAAATATAATAGGGGATGCACTGTGGCACTACAGTCATATTTATATATTTTTTGTAATATTAAAAGAAAAATGTAATGCCTGACATTTAGAATTTACTATTAGCTTTACACCACAAAGCTGAGATTGTGATTGAAGTAGAGGATTTCTTTTGCCTACCATGACAGGGCTTGGAAAAATTGCAAGAAATACTGCTGTATATTGTAATGCTTTCAGGAGGGGCGGCCACGGTGGTGCAGTGGCTAGCATTGCCGCCTCACAGCAAGAGGTTCTCCAGTTCGATCCTCGGCTGGGGTGCCTTCTGTACGGAGTCTGCATGTCCTCCCTGTGGTCGCGTGGGTTTCCTCCGGGTGCTCCGGTTTCCTCCCACATCCCAAAGACATGCTGCAGGTGGATTGGACACTCTAAATTGGCCCTAGGTGTGCGTGTGAGTGTGCCTTCTGTGGAAGGTTGGGCGCCGGGCTGGCAACTCGACACCGTTAAACTCCACTGCCATTCAATGTGCGGACAAGGTGATCCGCTGTGGCGACCCCTAACCGGGAAAAAGCCGAAAGAAGAAGAAGAAAAAGATTGTAATGCTTTCAGGAGGATATTGCAGCAAATCTGACATTACCAAATAAACTGCTTTATTGAACTTTAGGGTAAAAGTTAGTGGCATGACTTAACATTCACAAAGGAAAATTGATGAACTGGTATCCATTTTGGACATTTAAGCTTCTGTTTGAATTTATTTGGGAAAGTACTAGTATATTCTCCTACAAAACTGGATATCCATTTTCTGTTTTTTGTGTATATGGCTTGTTTTTTTATCATACTGGAAAAACATATTTTCTTTATTTATTGTTAACTATGGTAGAACCTGGTCCAGGTAAACTGTTTTCAGATTCAACCCAAGTGTACATAATGCAGGTTCAGCTTAGGTGTACATGATGCAGAAAAGTAGAAACAAGAATTAATACTTTCAGTATACACTAAAGCAAAGTCAACAAACAATATGTTGTAAAGCAAAATATTGTACAGTATGTAAGGCATAGAGCAATAGATTTAATATTTTCTATGCTGTTTGTTGTGGCAGTGTTATTAGAGAAGCAGTTGAACATCACTGGAAGTTGCCTATCACAGTAGAAAAAGTATTAATAGTTTTGGTAGGAAACTAGGCTATTGCAGGTGTGGGTTAGTCTTAGTTGTTGGGGTGTCAATGTTATGTGTGTGTAATATTGCCTTTGTTCTAGCATTTGCTTTTTGCTTGTTTGAGGAGATATGATTTAGAGTTTTTTTTCTGAAGGTGGGGAATGAAGGCATTTTGGTTATTTGTTTTGGTATGGATTCACAGAATTTGGGGTCCAAGACTGAGAAGACTTATTCTATAAGGTTAGGAGTGGTAGAGAGGGAGGTTGGTTGCTGTTGTACAAGTCTACTTGCGTAAAATGGGAAAGAATCCATTTGGATGCGTTTGCAGATCATGGAGAGTAGAAAGGCAGGAAAGCATTTGTCTTTTGATAAGGTATAGCAGTGGTGTTCTCTTCTTGATGATAGGATTATAAATCTACAGATATTCTTTGCATTGGATTGGATTAGAAATAGATTATTTGCAGAAGATGAGACAGCTAATGGAAGGCGAACCTTAATTAGCTGGCTGTTTTAATGAGTTTGGGATTTGTAGAGATTTTAGATTTTTGGTTCATTATTTTGCAAAAGTAATGTTTGAACTATAGAGAAGCAAAATATTAGCATATCTTTTTCTTAATTGTAATGGATTTTGGCTGTTTACACCCCCCCGAACTTTCCTGATAATTACAAAGCAGTCCATGTGGCCACCTCCTAATTGAACTCCATGCCTGACTTTGAAACCCCT
This sequence comes from Protopterus annectens, assembly GCF_019279795.1. Lineage (NCBI taxonomy): Eukaryota > Metazoa > Chordata > Ceratodontiformes > Protopteridae > Protopterus > Protopterus annectens. The sequence goes on along the minus strand of NC_056737.1, from coordinate 692,032,597 downwards.
CTGCACTATGTCACCATTTGGCCACTGTTTGGATTTCCTCATTTGCGATCTTGATCTAGTGGTTGTATCATCACCATAGGTTACAGATGTTCCATCACAGTTGTGTATCTGTTTTATTCCATGCATTTATTACATAACTACACAGCACATTTATTTGTCATGGCTAGGGGGATCAAGTATGGAGCACATCCAATAAGTAGTAGTATTCAAAGAAGTATTTAGTGTAGGAAGGAAGAATGTTTTAACCTTGTAGTTGAGGAGTGCATTTATGGTCTACCTTTGCTCCTCTCTCATTTATATGCTTTTACACTAAGTGATGGATATGAGATACTCCTGGACTTCAGCAGTGGCAAACCTGGCTTCAAAGGGTGCTAAGACAGCTATTGCTTTACACATATCCTTTTCCTATCCCATCAGACACTTCCCTGCCTGGATCCATTCCTGAACTTGCTCATAGGAAATACAAGATAATTAAGCCACAAGACCAATTATGCCTTGCCAATACCCACCCTCGTGCTGTACCTCTCTTCTCAAGAAGGGGCAGAGAAAGTCAATCCCCGAGTAAATTTGAGTATCTAGCCAGTCATCCAGGTTTAATTTGAAGGATACTAAGGCGTTACTTTGTTTAGCTTGCAGGGGCTGTCTGTTTTAAAGGTGGGTAGGTGTTTTGTAGTAAATTTCTCTCTAGCATGTTTTATTTATGTGCTGCTGGAGATTTAAGTCCTTAGCTTTGGTATTAGTGGAGCTACTTGAATTGCAAAGATGCAGGAGATCAAGGAGGACAGGATCCACAGATGTCTAGAAAGCAAGGCATAGATCATCCAGTATGAGGTTATAAGAAATTGAGTAAAGGGATAGATAGCACTTCAGAAGTTTCCTTGTAGCTCAACGATACGAGTCCAACAATCCTAACCTACTTGCTGACACAATAAGTAAGGAATAACCTTCTGTACTAGTAGGACAGAGTTTATCAACTTGACTATATTGTCCTTTTTTTTAGTTAGACGTACAGACATTCGGCTACTCATAGCCAATTTCTAATTTGTTTTAAATTCACTGTTTGATTGTATTTATTTTTCTTTGCTCTTTTTTTCCAAGGCTGCCCTTTGGGTTGTGGTCCATATTATATATATCCATTATTCTACTTCCGATATCACCTATGTTTTCTGCTTATGGGGAAGCTGTGTGATTGTAAACCACATCTGTCCTACACTGAAGAAGTTTGTTTATGCCCTTGTATTCTGGTACCAGTACCATGGCATGCAGAGTATCACAGCTTGCATGTGTTCTTCCACATCTAAGCCATTGGGGTAAACTTTTGTCAAATAGCTGCCTGGTACATAGTCTATGAAGATGGCTTTACACCTTGTGGTTCAATAGTCTTCACTAGAAGATGACCATGCAGGGGCTGAAGTAGTCAATCTTGTCTCCAACGATGTCGAAGTGGGGTTGTGACTCCCAACACCTAGGATTTGGGCTGGTTATTGAACTTGGGTAGCTGATTATAAGTGGACTGCCCTTCCATATAGAATCATATAAATGATGTAATTTTGACTACACTGCCTTTTTGTATGCTTAAGAGTTGTGCACATACTTGGGTTGGTATAAGCAAGGAAACTGTTGCACACAACTACATGCTTGACTTTGAAAGCTTTTCTGCACTGTGTCACCATTCGCCACTATTTGGATGTCCTTATTTGAGATCTTAGTCTTGTACATTCTGTAGCTCATGCTTTCACCTACTAGCCCCCACAGTCAGGAACACATACACAATTTCTGTCAGAGAGCATGCTTATCTCTATGCTTCCAAGTTCTTTCGGGTCTATATTAAATCAGCGAATGCTTAAAATGGCGAACGTTGATTTATCAACCCTTTAAATGTGAAAGCTGACAATCCTGAACGCACGGAACAGTGACTTTTTTTTTCTTTTTCCTGGGGGGAAAAAATCACGGGCTGTTTTCAGGATTTTGCCATTCCCTTCACTGTGGTGTGATCTCTGAGTTGGTATATTTAAGTAGAAGGGTGTGGGGGGCACAGCCCCCCACATCGGGGGCGTGGGGGTGAAGCCCCCCACTTTATTTTCTGCTTCAAACTTTTTTTTTTTTTTTTGGTGGAACAGCGATTTTTTTTCCCTTAGGGAAAAAAATCACTGATGTCCTTCAAGGATGCATCTGCAGTCCTTACAAATGGGTTGTCCTGTCGTCAGGCAGCCCTTCGGTCGGCCGGATTCCAAAGTCTGGGTCTGGCCTCGGCTGGTGTCGCACTTCACCCGACGTCATTGCTGCAGTTCGGGTATAAAGGCATCAGCCGACGCCATTTTCTTCAGTCTTTCTTGCCGCGTGGCGCCCGAAGCAGAAGCTGTTCGCAAGTGCCGGTCGGTCAGAACCAGAGATTGCTACTACCGAACACTTCTACTACTACCGAAGACTTCTAAAAAGCTAAGTACCCCGTTGGGGACTCTTTCTTGCCTCAGCCGATGTCAGAAAAAGTGAATAACTGTTTAACTTGTGGGAAACAAATACCTCATAAAGACTTCCACTCTTACTGCTTACCTTGTCTAGGCCCAGTCCACGACGTAGCAGCTTGTCTAGCCTGTGCTTCTTTTAACCGACGGACGCTTAGACGTCGGTCGGAATTTGCTGAGGAGTTTTTCGGCTCCGATTTTGCTTACATTATGCCGTCAGATCCTCCGACTACGCAAATTTCTAAAAAGCGCAAGGAAAAGGACCGACACTCGCGGTCTGCATTTTCGACCAAAACCGCGGTTAGGCCAACCGCGAGTGTCTCGGTTTCGGCTGAAACCGAGCAAGCGGTTCTTCCTTCAGCCGAAAACTTACCTCCTACCGAGGCCTCTTCCAACCTGGTGGAATCGGCTTCTGAAATCCCTCCTGCTCTTGCAGTTTCTCAGGAATTATCTGACACTATCCCCTTGGATATCTCTACCCCTGTTTAATGATGCTTGTACTGCTCCTGATTCACTACCTCCGGCCCCTGCTAAGCCCGATAGGTACTACAGGGTCCCGGACACGCATTACCATTTGTATAAGGCTCCTTTTGCAGATCCCAAGACTATCTCCCAGGGTCCTAAGACTGTAGCAGCTACCACTGCCAAAAACCCCCCTCCCCTCTGAAAGGGAATCCAGGTCCTTAGAGAGATGGGGTAAAAAAGTTTACACTTCTGCTACTCTTTCAGCTAGGGCATTGAATTGTCAATTCCACATGATCCAGTATCAAGAATTTATGCTAGACCAGTTAACCAAAAAGCTGTCCTCGGATGAACCATTAGACAAAAAATCTGTTCAGGAAATGGTACATAACATTCAGCAAGTCAGTAACCATTCCTTAAAATGCGGCTATGATGCACTGGAGGCTTCCTTTAGATCAGCCATGACTGGCACAGTTATCAGAAGGCATGCATGGTTAAAAGAGCAGGCCTTACCAGACCATGTTAAATCAAAACTACTAGATGCTCCCATGGACAAGATCAATTTGTTTGGCTCTCCTGCACAACAGGTGCTGAAGAAGATGGAAGAGAAGGCAAAATCTGTCCAAACAGTGAAAGATTTCTTACAGGTCCAACCTCCAAGGTTTATCAGGAATTGGCCCTCCAAGAATTGGTCCTTTCCAGACTCCTCCAGAGCTCAGAGAGGCAGGAATAGGCGTTCAAGAGGCAGAAGTCAATCCAGGGGTGCCTACAGGGGACGCCAGTGGCAGGGTAACAACCAGCGAGGTGCAGCCACAGACACAGCCACCACCACTACTACAGGACAATCACAGTGACTTGGCTCTAGCACCGCCTACCAGGGAACAACTAGAAGCACCCTTGGGCGGGAAGCTAGCTTTATTTTCAGTAAACTGGCATTACATCACAAGAGACAAGTGGATTTTGCAGACAATAGACCAAGGTTACAGGTTTCACTTCCATACTCTACCAGGGAAGAGAGGAATGCCAAACCTACCTCCAAATCAAAAGGCAGAAGCTCTAAAACAGATAACTCAATTACTAAGGATGAGAGCTGAGGAAAAGGTACCATATATGGAGCAAGGACAGGGATTTTACTCCAGACTCTTCCTGGTACCAAGAAAAGAAAACAAATGGAGACCTATTCTCGACCTGTCCGCTTTAAACACATTCCTCATTGTTCCAAAATTCAAAATGCTGACCCTACAGCAGCTTCTTCCCATGCTGGGCAAGGAGTCTTGGCTGGTAACTCTAGATCTCAAGGAGGCATACCTGCATGTCCCCATACGACCAAATTGCAGAAGATACCTCAGATTTCTTGCAGGATCAGAGCATTATCAATTCTCAGCATTGCCCTTTGGCTTATCTACTGCGCCCAGAGTGTTCACGAAATGCCTGGCATCAGTAATTGCTCATTGCAGGCTTCAGGGAATCCAAATCTACCCTTACCTGGACGACTGCCTGATACAAGCGGACAGCAAAAACAAATTGGCAGAAGACTTGAAAAGGGTCATTTACCTACTGCAAGCCCTGGGATACACAGTCAATATAAAAAAGTCAAGGCTGATACCATCCCAAAGGATAACCTTCTTGGGTGCAGAGCTGGACACATCGAAACAAATGGCATTCCTAACAGTAGAAAAACAGGAGCAACTCCCTCTCTACTTCTTGGCATTAACAAAGCAGAACCATCTAACAGCAAGAAAAGTCCTGCAAGCCTTGGGTTTCATGGCATCCTGCATAATACTGGTTCCACATGCCAGACTACATATGAGAAAGTTACAGTGGTACCTAAGGAATTTATGGTCTCAGCACAAGCACAGCATAGAAACCCAAATTCCAATAATTCCATGCCTGAAGCAAGAATTCCAATGGTGGGCTCAGGCCTGTCAATCAAACAAAGGATTGCCCTTCCACAACACTCAACCAAGCCAAACCATCACAACGGACGCCTCAGACCTCGGTTGGGGGGCCCACATGCTGGACAAGTGCATACAAGGTTTATGGACTCAAGACCAGCTGCACCTACACATAAATCAAAAGGAAATGCTGGCAGTAAAACTGGCAATTCAGACATTCAGACCATTTCTTCGACAAGGTCAACTGTTGATAAGGACAGACAACACCACAGTTATGTGGTACATCAACAAACAGGGAGGCACACATTCATACCCTCTATGCCGGATGGCAATGGACCTCTGGAATGTGGCCCTGAGTTACAACATTCAGTTACAAGCAATTTTTGTACCAGGAAAAGAAAACATTCTAGCAGACATACTAAGCAGGACTACCACGGATGCCCACGAATGGATGCTGCATCCGGACATCTTCAAAACCATTACAAGAAAATGGGGACTCCCACAAATAGACTTATTTGCATCCCCACGCAATCACCAACTACAGAAATTCTGCACAAGGATGTCCCACCCACTTGCTTGGAAGGTGGACTCCCTATCTTTCAGTTGGAAAAACCTGATAGCATATGCATTCCCACCACTTCCTTTGATGCACAAGGTGCTATTGAAGATCAAAGAGGACCGTCCAAGGATCATTCTGATAGCTCCAGACTGGCCAAGACAACATTGGTACCCATTACTGAGGAGCATGTCTCGGGAACAAATATGGCCCCTACCCCTTGTTCCCTTACTACTAACACAGAACAACTACAACACCCTGCATCCAAACCTGAAAACACTGCAGCTGACTGCCTGGAACATTGCATAAGAACAAATAACCCAAATTTATCCCAAAGGGTTAAAGATATTATCTTGGAGTCTCGCAGACCCTCAACAAGGAAAAATTATTCAGCAAAATGGAAAAGATATTCCATTTGGAGTATTGCAAAAGGAGAAAATGTGTCACTGATAAACATAGCCAACATCCTGGAATACTTGGCAGAGCTCTTCCACAAAGGCCTGTCCTAATCTTCCATTAAGATTCATGCATCAGCTATTTCAGCAGAATACGACTTGGATCCTCCAGTCTTCTCACATCCTCTGCTCAGGCAGTTTCTGAGAGGAATTAAAAATGTAAAACCACCTAGGAAGCCACCATTGCCAGCATGGGACTTGAACTTTGTGCTAGAAAAATTGGCACTCCCTCCTTTTGAACCAGCAGCAACAGCAGAATTACAATACTTATCATGGAAAACTGCTTTCCTGCTGGCAATCACTTCAGCAAGAAGGGTATCTGAGCTACAGGCATTAATGGCAGTACAGCCCTTCCTGATCTTCCATCAAGATAGAGTGTCCATGAGAACAAATCCTACTTTTATGCCTAAGGTGGTCTCCAGAGTATCTTTGAATCAGGCTATCCACCTACCTACATTCTTCCCCAACCCACAGAACAGGGGAGAAAGGCTGTTGCATACCTTGGATGTGCATAGACAATTACGCTACTACCTGGACAGGACCAAGGGCAATAGAAAAACTGACCAGCTACTGGTAGCATATGCAACAGGAATGGAAGGAAAAGCAATTTCAAAACAGACAATCTCTAAGTGGATAGGAAATTGCATTAAGTTTTGTTACTCCTACCATGGGAAGAAAACTCCAGAAAACATCAGGCCTCACTCTACAAGGGCTACAGCCACTACCACAGCTTTTCTTCGAGGAGTGGCTACCAAAGACATTTTAGAGGCTGCTACTTGGAGCTCCATGCATACATTTGCCAAGCATTATAATTTACCTTTATACTCTAGATCCCGAGCAGGTTTTGCCACTGCTGTTTTGCAAGGGATCTTAACTACACCATAATTTCATTTCTCCTCCTCCCCAGTTTGGCTATGGTATTCTACCCATTTGTAAGGACTGCAGATGCATCCTTGAAGGACATAGTACAGTTTTGTACCTACCATAAATGTAGATGTCCGATAGGAATGCATCTGCAGTCAGGATTACCCACCCTCCTTCCCCTCTGTGGTACTCCTAGGGTGTTTGCCCATCTTGTAGCTAGCTGGGGGAATCTATTATGGTGTATTTGTTTGTATATATGTACATACATGCTTATTTTTTGTTTGCTCTCTACTATTTGGAATCTTTTGCATTTATCCAAATTTAGCCTTCCTAGAGGGCACCTGGCATCTGGGGCAAGAAACACTGAGGAAAATGGCATCGGCTGATGCCTTTATACCCGAATAACTGCAGCAATGACGTTGGGTGAAGTGCGACACCAGCCGAGGCCAGACCCAGAGTTTGGAATCCGGCCGACCGAAGGGCTGCCTGACGACAGGACAACCCATTTGTAAGGACTGCAGATGCATTCTTATCGGACATCTACATTTATGGTAGGTACAAAACTGTACTTTCCGTGTCTTCGAGATTGTTAGCTTTTGCTTTTAAAGGGTCGATAAATGAGCGTTCGCTATTTTAAGCATTCGCTGATTTAATATCGACCCGTTCTTTCCTGCTGTTCATGCAGTGTAGATCTCAATCCTGATGTGTGCTCCTCTATTTGCTAACAATGAAATTTAGATCCTCCAAGTGTTACTTTTGCCACCATATCACCAACCAGTGCCTACATCAGCACTGTCTTTTTTGCTTATGGGAAACCACAGAGTATGAATGAGTAATTTCACAGCTGCCAGCACTTCAATTTGGCCAGCCAAAGACAGTTACAAGCTTAAGGTGCGTCTTTCCATTTACTGATTGGAGGGTGAGTAGCAAGAGAATCAGTGGGAGGGTTCTTGCCACAATACTGGCCAAAAGCCAGAATGGAGGAGGAGTAGTAGGTAAGACATCAGAAGGCCAAAGCCACATCATCTAAATATTGTTCCTTGAATGGCCTGTGTTCTTTTGACAAAATATAGGCTGTCCTTTGGCTAGTGAAGAATTAGCTTGGTGGTTCTTGTCTGTTAACAATGCTGAAGATGGTCAGAAAGCCACTTAGTCCTCCAGAAGCCACCTTGGATGGTGAAGTCCTGGGTTTCAGTGGAGATCTGCCTGTGCTCCAGTATCTGAAATAGCTGTGTGACTGGCATGCTTGTGTAGAACAAGTCTGAGTCACTCAGGAAAAGTTTAATATCTGCATTTGAGCTTAGGTAGTCTTCTACCTCTCTTGCTTCCATTAGAGTCAAAGCAGGCTGGTTAGATCTGAGAAGATTTCATCTTCTCCTCTTCCTATACCTGCAGCCTCAATAACTTCTGTACAATATTAGGTATTCAATCCCTTTTTGGCATCTAGTGAGAAAAGTCCTCTGAGTTGTGGGAAACGTGGTTTGATGCCAGCACAGGTTGATTGCGTACCCCTGTCAGTGACTTCCCCTCATGGTGGGGGGGGGGGGAGGCCTTTTTCTGTGACACTAAGCATCTTTGAGTTGCACATTTTATGTCAGTTGGCCCTGTTGTACACATGCTACCCTCCGCTTGACCTTGTGGTTGAAAAACATCTTCTCTATTGAGTCCTCGTGGGTGGGGGGATTCTGAGATTACTGAGGTCCTAAGTCTCCTACAAGTATAATGAGATTTCTTCCCTGTAGCTCTTCCCTAGATGATCCCTCCTTTGGAGAGACATCCACTCTTATGCACTCTGTGGACTGGACGTACGTCTGCCATACTTCCAGAAAGGGTGAAACTAGAATCTTCTGGAGGAGGAGGATAACACTTGGATCATACTACTTTGGAACCTGTCATTTAAGATGCCATTTTTATAGCCTGTAGGCATCTAGATTGTACTGTTGCTGTTCGAAAGAAGGTTAATGCTGTATCTATACCCCTGAAGGAATGAAAGGTTCTACTCTGCATTCTAAGAAAAATTTCTTTGTGAACTATGTAGTCCAGCAAAAATTCCAAACACTTCATCAATTTTTCTACCTTGCCAACACATAAATTGAAATCATTGGACAAGGTGGGCAAACGGTTGTTCTCATGTGACATTATCTCCTGTATTATTTGTCCCACTAATCCCATTTAGTTTGATAGGTGTATAATAGACTAATGACCACTGCGGCTTTTATAAGCCTCGCCAGTCATCCCAATTGTATCCTGCAAGTTTATGTACTTTAGAGATTATTGTAAGAGGTATATGTAATCTAGGGCAAGATTTACAGGCTACTTCTGTCGATTAGAGACATAGGTGCCAGACCCAGGATGTATTTCCACTTTCATATCCACTGCTACAGGTTTCTGTTGAATAGGGCTAGGGAAGTGGTCTACTTCTCATAGATTGAAAACCTGTTTCAGAGAGAGAGAATTCTCTGAGGCACATTCCTGCCCCTTCAACATGTCCTATTTATGTTGCCAGCAAACTTTAAATCCTTAGATTGGTTGATTCTGGCTCTTCATTTTGCAGATGCCTTGTGTGCCAGGCATAGATCTCATCAGAGTATAGAGACTGGGCTTTGAGGTAATCTGCATAGGACATGATGTTTCAACCCTGTATTCTTTTTGTGAGAAACGTCTGGAGACATTCCAGTTGTTGCATGTGCCTGTTCAGGTACATACCAAAGGTGTCATGGTACTCATTGATGGGCCTGATGAGGGACGAATACAGTGGAACTATGGCTTCCTTGAACCTAGACGCCATGCACATGCTTATAAATTGAGCCAAATCACCGACTACTCGATATGTTCTTATGGTGTAGTATTGATGAGGTAATTTTCTAGGGTGGCAGACTTTCCAAAGGGTACTATTGTACATTACTTGGCATTTGTAGGATCTAGAAGACCTTAGAGTTTCTACTGTTGAGATCAGAGTGCTTGTAAAATGTCAGTGCAATGGCTTTCTAAGTGGACTTGCATATAGACCACTGTAACTTTGACTTGCTGTTTTGCTGTGGCTAGGGCAGCATCTTGAATATGTTTGTGTTGGATGGTGTGGTTTAGGGCCTCCTGCTTTAAGGATAAATCAAGAAGCACTATTTTGGTCACTCTTCACTTGAAAATAAATATTTTATAGGCAGACATCTCTGGACCTAATTTAAGACCTGCAAAATAGAAATAGAAAACAGATGCTGCATACCTCTTAAGAATCACTACTACTGACATCATGAATGTGATTTGGAATTAGCCTTAGATTCCAGTCTTTTTGTCATGTGATTTCAGCAGTTGGATATTCCTGTTGGTATGTGGTAGTAATTAATGTACTGCCATTATTGGGCAGTCTTAATTGTAAAAGGGAGAACACTGCATGCCATTGTACGTTTTTGTTTTTTGTACACAGACTAAAAAAAAATCAACTCTGCTTAGCTTCATCAATTTGTTGGTCATTTCTAGCCACCCAGATTGCTTCAAAGCTGTGTTAAATATTTATTGTAATGTTACATATCTTCAGAGTAAATGGCAATTTTATTGTTTGTTTTGGCATTGGTAAATAACATCCTATGAAAAAGTGAACAACAAATGCTCTTAATTACCATCAGTTTCTTCAGCTGATGTCCCCCCCAACACACACACACACACACACCAATGACTACAGCATCCTTTATGTTTTGGGGAAAAGTTACACTGACTCCTGTCTTCATTATGCTATATTTATCAAGACACTTTTGTCAAGAGAGCAAGAATGTTACCGGCTTACTGAGTATAAGGAATTGTCAGATATTAGTGCATCTTGAAATCATTAGTGTGTTTGATTTTTGTATTATACTATATTCATGGTAGTTCAAAATAGTTTTCTTATGTTAATATTTCATGACATTAAATTAAATATGCTGTCTGTATTCCCTGTGCCTATGGGCTGTGTTGCAGCTGAAGAGAAGTCCTTGGACCAGCTCCTCCGGCACCCTGTTAAAACAAGCCAGAGTGACAGATCTACAAACTTTAATGTGGAAGAACCCATTCTGGTATTGCATTGGTATAGGGTGAGCCTGCGAACAAATCTGTTCTTCATGCCCAAAGCTGTTACAGAATGTTCATTGAACCAGAGTATTCATTTATCTGTTTTCTTCCCTATACCCAAAAATGAGAGAAAGAATTGTGTGTTCCTTGGATATTTGGTAATAGTTTAGATGATGTGTACATAGGGCAAAAGGAACGTAGAAAATCCAATCAGTTGTTTCCATTTTGCAGCATCAAAAAAGGGAGGGAGGAGTGAGAGAGAGAGAAGTTGTGCCAATGCAGAATATTTATAAATGGCCAACACATTGTAGGCAGTTTTACTACTCCTCAAAAGGTACATACCTAGTAGACGCATTCAAGGCTCATAATACAGGAACACAGTCACAACTCTTGTCTTTAAGGCAGTTCTGGAACTTTCTCTGAACATTAGAACCTGGACATTGATTCTTGTTCTAGCTGTGGTTTTGCTGTGGCCAAGCTTTTAGACATGCTGTAGACCAGCCATTCTTATCCAGCCACCTCTGTATTATCCTGAAGCTGTGGAAATTTCCCAGCAGTTAAGATTGATGCAACAGTGATCTAAAGTACTGTATTTGTAAATGTTCAAGTAGATCACTGTTGCAGTGTCACATTCCTCCTGCTACCCCTAGTGGCTTGCTGTATTCCTTGGACTGTAGGCATTGTGGGCTGGAGTGGCATACACTTTCTGTAACCTTCCTTTTTCTTCCCCTTTTCTAAGGCCTTGGTTATGCTGTGGTCTGGGTAACTGCCTGCTAAGGTCTAGTACTTCTCCCTCCACTTGCTGAGCAGGTTAGGACCTTATTTTCCTTTGCTTCTCCTACATTAATATGTTGGCTGTGTTGCTCCTCGGTAGGGTTTCTCTCTGTCCTCTTTAGACAAGAAAGCTCTAAGATAGCATAGATGGATGCTGGCTTTATACTGGGAATGTTCTGTGGAGTTAGGATGTGGATGTCTGTTATAGCTGGTGGGGAAGGGTTCTGAGCTGAAGAAGCTGGGATCTGCTCAAACACAATATCCTTCACAAATATATTTTTTCATGCATTTTTTATTTATTTTTGACAGAAAACATGAAATCTAGAAGGCAACACTAAAGAAACGTCTCCCCGACACATATTTGACTCATGATTCCCTCAGAGAAATGCAATCTCAAATGAAAAAAAGCCAATTCGAACAGTATTCAAAAGTTTAAAAACAAAAAAAAAGGTCCCCCTCCTCCCCACTAGATAAATATACCAATTGAAAGGTCACTATCATATCATGGAGAATGGGGAGATCCCCAGTATACCTACAGGTTATTCTTCTACGGAAAAGCCATCTGGTCATACACTAGTGAACTTTTAAATTAGTATCGATCACTAGAGTTTGAAAAACAAGCCTAGCTCCAATCCAAATTATTTGAGTGTAAATTCTATGACATTATTACAAGGTGGTAGGGTAGTTAAAGATGTCATGTTTGAAACTCACTTTAATGTAGATACCATGACACTCTTACAAGGTGGTAGGGTAGGTAAAAATGCCATGCTGCTTTTACAAATCAGAAGGTGGCAGGGTAGTTGTCAAGTGTCTAGGAAGTTACTGAAACTTCCTTTACCATCTGTTTTCATTCTTTACTTCTGCTTGGAAGCTGAAACTTGAGTCATCTTGTATGTAAGAGGATGAAGCTGGTACTTGTACGCTGTCTTTGCAAGCCAACAGCCAGTCAGAATTGCTACTGTATCCTAGGTGGCACTGGACGTCACTAGTTCTGTAATTTCTGCCATAAACACAACAGCATGCTACATTTCTGAGCTTTAGACTGATGAGTTTAAGACTTGGTCACATGTCTTGTCTTGCAAACTCACACTTCTGGTTCTTTAAGCTCTTTTATCATGTTTCATGAAGAAGTACTTGAAAGATTATGTGCAACCATTTTTTGCGCATACCTGCAGTTTTTCTCTTCTAGGATGTCAGGATGGCTTTCCACTCTGCAAATACATTTTACTGGTTGCTGTGTTTTATTTTACTGTCATTTCTTGCTCAGAAATGTTGGCTCTCCATAGACTTACGAAGGCAGTATTTCCTGTCTTTGCATCATCATGCTTGCCACTTTGATGATGCAAAGTTGGATCTTTCCTGCATTTTCTATATTTGTAGGCTGAATTTCTTTCCTCTGTTTTTGTAAGGAAGTAAAGATCATGTTAATGCTACACACAAGCTGAGTGCAGTATATTATTTTATTAATAGGAACTGGTTTTGCATTAGCAATAATTTTCTGGGCAAAATGGGTTATTAAACTATGAAATTCTTACTGGCATTAGTGACTGACTGTAATCCTCAATGGTTACTTTGCTAGGGAAAAAGTGGACAGGGTCAAAATATAGTGCAAAATCATGGATGTTCTGCAAACATCATGAACAGATGAAAGGTAAGAATCAGTGGCATTAGGCAAAATCAGGGACAGTTAAGAGTTATGGACTTGCACTGCACATGATGGGCTTGTCAACAAGGAAGCAGAACTTCCTGTAGGTTATCAATTAGGGCAGAGCATGTTATGGCTATGGAGAGCTTCTTTGGATGAGATCTTCCTTATAAAGAAAAGTGGGAATGGAATCTTGTATGATAGAGAGACAATCAAGGTAAGCAACTACTGAGGAAATGCATTTTGAGAACAAATAGACTTCTTCGATCTTGTCAGTTTGCCCATGATCTTTAACATTTTATGTTATTGTAAAAAGGCGAACATTACCAAGAATTGCCCTGCATGCCAGATTCTAAGCCTTTTCTTTAAAAATGGCATTTCTTGGATATCTGATTGTTGTAGTATATTGTGAATAGAACTCCATTTCATACTTTCCTATTTTGAAACCAGCCTTGATGCTGTTTGTCTGCAGCACTCCTTTTCACTGATATACATTACTTTTTGCTGCTGCATAACAGAATAGGGATCAGATTCTTAACAGTGTGTTTGGTGGGCTTGATGCCAAGGCCAAGTTCTGTGTCTTAGGAACTCACATTTAACTGTTCCTCATAATTGTTTACCAGGGAGTTGAATAGTCTTGTATCCAGAGTGCAGCTGTAGACTTGGTTCTTCTCCGTGGGCTGCCTTTGGGCAGTGGTTTTTCTTGGATGAAGCGTTTTTGTTCATGTATATACATGCCTGGTCTGGACTGATTATACATGCCTGGTCTGGACTGATTATTTGTCCTTCAATGGTGCTGTGTTGACCTTTTTGACATCATTCTCTATTCTTCTTAGAGTGAGGTGCTTGTGGTCATGGTATGTTCTTTTGAAAATGTAACACTCATTTGGTATATCCAAAGTGCTTGTGTCCTAACTGTGGCTTTACCATTTTGCTGTCTTCAAGGACCATTTTGCAGTCTTTCCTATCTTATTTATACTCTGCTGTTTTTATTTCCTAGTACCTAGTCTCAGTGCATTCTCTGTCTGCTTAGTCCTCTGATAGGGTTAGCACCTTGGCCAGTTCCATGCCTGAGTGTAGCGTAGCATTTGGCACTGCAGTATTATCTAACATGCATTATGTGACCAGCAGCAAGTTGAACCCTTATTGCTCATCGTTGTACTGTGCTTCTCTTCTGAGTAGTATATGTTGTACTTTGATTACTGACTCATAATACAAACAGTATATGACATGTCTGGATTATTGGAAAATCTATTTCTAGGGGTAGGTATCTAGTCACTTCCCTTCTGTAGGGCCATCATATGGTAGTCTGACAAACTGTTGTACATTAAATGGGGAATATTGGCTTGGAGGAGTTGCAATGTTCCTTTCCATGCCTTCCTTAAAGACGTAAGAAAAATATGCTGCCTTTCTGAATTAGTCATGTGGTTGTTGCCTTTCATTCTCTGAGAAAAGGTTGTGTGTTCCATCACATCTACTCTACTGTTATGCTCCTTCTGCTGGTGATTGAGAATCTCATCTTCTATTCCTTAACTAAGCAGAGTCTTAACATTGGCAATCCTTGTCATAACTCTTCAATGGAGTATGTTATGGCAAGCACCTAAAAATAACAGCCAGTAGCATTGCCTATCCTGTCTCTATCCTTATAAATAGGACAGTCTAGGAATCCCACATTCCCTCTGTCCGGAAAAAGTTTTACATTATTCCTCTGTGCAAAGGAGGAAATTCAACAGACATTAATATCTTTAGCCCTATAGCAATCTGATCTCCCTTCGCAAAGTACTTGAAAAATGTATTCCAAAACAATTGGTAGACTATCTCCTGCAGGAAGAGCTCTTATCCCCCACACAACATGGCTTCCATCCTTCCCATAGTACTAGGACTGCCCTTCTAACGTATATAAATATTGTCAGTAATGCTAGAGATAATGGCAAACTAGTCTCTTCCTTATTTCTAGACTTGTCTAAAGCCTTTGACAGTTTGTCACAGCAAACTTCTACTTCAGATGTCCTCATTGGGTCTCTCTTAGCCCACCCTTCTGTGTTTCAAAACCTACCTGTCCAGTAGGTATCAATCAGTAAAATGGCAGTCAGTACTCTCTCCTTACCTTCCAGCCACCACTGGTATACCACAAGGCACTGTCTTTGGTTCCTTCCTCTGTAACATTTTTACCAACACCCTCTACTTGCACACAACAGGCCACTCTAACAAAATACGCAGATGATTCCACTCTCGACAACATGGTACACCTCAAAAAAATTACTCAGGACGTTTAACAGCCACTGAAACATGGCTTCATAATTCACAACTTATGCTCAATCCAAAAAAGACCAAACTAATTTTTCCCCAAATCCCTCGCTCATGAAAAATCAAAAGCCCTCTCTGTTGATAATACAGCCATTGAAGTCACTTCTCATAGCAAACTATTAGGGGTGGTCGTGGATGATAATCTTACATTTGACCTGCATATTCAAAACTGTGTAAGAAAACCTCATCAAAACTAGGGATGCTTTACAGAGCCAAAAACTTTCTCAGGGATGCAACTAAAGTTACATTTATCTCTTCCCCCACACTTCTTTATGGCACTCATATCCTTATTAACCTTCAGATGTCACAAAAATCAAAACTTGAGCAATGCTATAACAAAGTTGCTAAATTTGCAGCACATACCCCTTTCAGAACCCACCACTGTATAGCACTGAAAAGTCTAAATTCGTTAGAACTGGCACATCAACTAACATACACAACTTCTTACCACCTGTAAAATTATTTAGCATATATCTTGCCTATTCAGCAATAAAAACATTCTACACAATTATGTCCCCATTTGGTTTTTGCGATCCAGTGATTAAAAACTCCTGTCTACAAACCTAACAAATCTGCTGGGCATTGTCTGTACTTGTACAAGGTTGTTAAGGCCTGGAACTCCTACCCTGTATCCATGAGGGTATATACCCTCCCACCCATCTTTCAAAATCACTCTGAAAGACCATCTAGCTAAAATCTGGCTCTGTTCTTGCTCAAATCCAGGATAAACTATATCACTAAATGTGAACAAGTACATTTTCATTCCTTTTATCACCTTACTCTCCCTTCTTCACTTACTTCCTTAATGCTATCTAATTCTCTTCCCTGACTTTCTGTCTAAATGCACCATAAGCATGTTTTTCCTCCACTTCATTTTGCAATTCCTATTTGTATTAGATTAACTTGCCTTTAATTTATCTACAAACTGTCTAAAATTTCTCTGTTAAATGATTGGCCAAAATTGATGCAAGGTATATGACAATGTTTTTATATTATGAATAATATATTGTCATGCAATTTGGGACAAATTTGCATATAATTGTATTACTCTTATACTATGTACAGAGTGTGAATTTTCCTTTGAATGTACAACTGATGTCAGTGTAGTAACTTATGACTGCATTTTCCTATGTTTTACTATAATTGTGATTTTTAAATGGCTGTATTTTGAACATGCTAATAATTGTATGTGACTTGAGGCTTTTCCCCTTGGCCTCTGCTGAAAATGGGTTAACCACACAGACGGACTATCTCAGTAAACAAATACAAAATAAATACATAAATACTTTGTTATAATTAAAGTGCAAAATGTCTGTTTTATGTTTGGAGATTGTAAAATTAGTTCTTAAAATGTTTTGTAGTAATTTGGAGCTTTTCTCCCTGGGCCTCTAATGAAAATGGGGTTAAACCCTATCAGACTTTACAGATAATCAAATGTCAAGAAATGCATCAAAATTTTGCCAGGTTTCCCTTAATGTTAAATCCCATGAATTTATCTAAGAAGTTTACTCGTTTATATGTACAGTCTGTCATGTTCTGGAAGACACATATGGCTATATCTGAGGTATCAGTGGCACATGGGCTGTCATGATTATGGCCTTGTAATTGATTCTGGATAACAAGACATTGACATTATTATACCTTTATTAGGGTATTGGTGAATGGGCATCTTTCTGAATCCTCCTTTTGGTTTCCAGGTGTGTGGAAGTCTTTGTCTGCATTAGATGACTAGCACTTCTTTTCCCCATTAGTTAACTTAACTCTCTCTCTCTTCCCTGTTGGGAATTCCAATCCGGCACATAGTTCTTGCCCTAGTTTAACTAGAAGTATTTCCCCTGATGAGGTTATGAAATGTAGGAGCTGATTTCTTGGCCAAATAATGCTGTACTACTTGAGTCCTGGTGCCTGGATCCCTTGGACTCTGTTAGCATTTATTTGTTGTTTTGCCTTTGTGGGATTGAAAGGCTTGTCTCTTCAGTGTGAATTGCAACATCAAACAGACATGGTTCACAAGTCTAGAAAAATGGTGCAAACTGGTGGATGATGCCACAAGGAAAACAAGATTTAAGCACTTATAAATGTAGATCTATCTACTATTTAAGTGGTTATTACATTTTCCTTCACAATCATTTCAGCTCACTTCTTCAGGTTTTGCATTTGCCTTGTGGTGTCATAGCAAAAGGTCTACAATTTTTCTTTTCACATAAAGTTCTACAGTTTGTGCCTTAACTGAACAAATGCCTTTCAGAGAGAGCATCCTTTATCTGATGAATTATTTCCCACATTTTTATGGGGGTTGCCTGGGGAGGTAAAGTTGAAGTAACATCACTATCATTTCTAAATCACGGTTCTCTAGCCAAACCTTGAATATCATTTCCTTGATCTTGTCTTTCTCTTGTAATTTCACTAAGCACCTTATCAAGTAATCTGTTTCTATCCTACGTTTGACTCATTTGATACATTTTTTTACCTTTAGGGTTTTAAGATGGCAGGGTTGTGCAACTTTGGAAGCATTGTTCACTTTTATATGATGCAACTGTGCCTAGGAAGTGCATTTTTCATTCTTTTTTTTTCTGCTTTTAAAACCAGTTGATAATGCACAGAATTTAACCAGTGTATTTCCCCTGTTAGACAAAGCAGCTGCCACCCTCACAGCACCTCGGTTCCTTATCAGAGTATGCTGCATTTTAGGGAAGATGGATTTATTTTGCAGAGATTAGTTTTCAGTGTTTGAGCTATGCATTATATCAGATAGTTGATCACTGCACAAGTTCCCTACTCCCTCTGCATTCTTTATTTTAATTTTTTGTTTTACTTTTCTAACATTTTAACATAATTGAAAAATAAAGCTTGAACTGTGTGTGTGTGTGTGTGTGTGTGTGTGTGTGTGTGTGTGTGTGTGTGTGTGCACGCAGAACAACAGGACAAAAAAGGTTTTGGCTGGAATTGGCATGGGTTGAGACCATATAAGCTGTCTACCACTGGTAACTGCAGTGTACGCCACCAACGAAAAAGCATTTAGACATATGTTTAGCCGCAACGAGGAAGACCTGATTATCAGCTAATTTGTGTGTCTGTATTGCCTGTAATTACTACTAGTGCCAAAAACACTTTTCTCTAAGTCTTTTCTTATTTTTTGACAAAAATGCAAACTAAAAGTGAAGGATGGCAGATTGGTGTTACTTTGATTTTTTTTTTTAAGGCAGTGTGATGTCAGGTACTTCAATCTCATAACACAAAATCAGAAATATTTAATTCCAGAGATAGTGTGCTCAGCAGTAGGTGAAATACAGAAGTCCCTGTCGGACATTTCCTGATTTTTATCATGTAGCATAAATTAGTGTGAGATGTCAAGGTTTTGTATCCTCTAAAGCCATAATTTCTATCTTAGCTTTTTCAGGAAAAAAAGAAAAGAAAATTCACATGAGGGAACACGTTCCAAGACTTTAATCAGAAAATTCATCAAGGAACGTTGCTGACCATTTATAAAATGAAATTTTCCTGAATCTGATCATTACTAGATCTACATGCTTTAGTTGAAGTTATCAAGGAAAAATGTTCTAAAATGCATATGCGGGAATTATTTTTGGGGAGAAAATTTTTCTCCTATTCATATTCATGCCCTTATAAAAATTCACCTACTTTGCAAGTTTTCAACTATATGGGCTGAAGAATTGTAGAACAGACTTTATACAAGACAAATATATATATAGGCAAACAACTAGTACTTCCATCCAGTGAGGAACGCCTGCCAAGAATCTATTTACATGTCAAGGCAGTGTGCACATGTGTTTTATCCTGTATTAAAGTGTAATAGTTTAAACAAGTGTTTCTTGGGTCATATTCATTCCTGACTCCTTTTGTTTTCAGCACAATGATTTCAGCTGTTTTCTGTGTATTATCTTCTATTTTTGGTAGTTGATACCAAGCTTAAGAAAAATCAAAGTTTATCATGATAGTTATGATACCCAGATGGTCAGAATAGAGGCATGTTCTTTATTCTAACAAAAATTGACTCAAAAGACATTTGGTTAAAGGGACAGATGGGATACCATGCTTTGTTTTCCTTCTCTTGATAGTTTACAATAAACATTTGTTTTTTTCTTATCTGATCAAGAAACATTTTGTGGAATTAAACAGGTGCTTGTGTTTATGTCTTAAGTAAGGGGAAAGGGCAGAGATTTACAGCATTTGTGTAAGCAGTGTATTTTGTCACTGGGCCAAGATGGCTTATGGTAATGTCCTCATTTACATGGGTAAATTGTACAATATGGCATTCATTAGTAACATTGTACAATTAAACAAGAAAGATTTTGACAGCTGGGAGACTGGGAATAGGCTAAACATAGTGCATGACAATGGAAAAGCGGTCAGAGTCCCAGCTGTATTTCTAAAGCAACATAAAACATGATTCTGAGACTATAGAAGAACCTGAGGGGGCTGGAGCGAAAGTGAGCAAGCTTCATTGTTGGTGTAGACACCAGTAATATATGCATTGTATGCAGTATGTGTCTGTGATATAGTAATGCTTTACAGTGTCCAAGAAATAAAAACATGATGCAGTTTATAGAACAGTATTTTGAATTGTTAGAGGTATTGAAATCTAGAAAGAAAATCTGCATTGGACAACTTCAGATAGTGTGGCACATATCTCTTTAATCAGAGAAACATAGATGATGTGGTTTTGAGGTTGTCGTAGATAACAGACTGCATGGTTAGTGTTTTTACTGTGCAGTGCTTTTTTAACTTAAATATAAAAAACAAAAGTGTTGTGGCTACTGCCAAGTAATATAAACTGTAGGCTAGTATTTCCTTTTATCTTTGGGAACATTAACATCTGCTTATTCTTATCTGTTATGCTTACTGGACATGAATGTGTCCAGCCTGTAAAACTGCACAGAAGCAGAATCAGATTATCTGAAATGGAAATAATTACGTTATATGGAGTTTTGTAAGTTGTGTTAGAAATTGCATACACAAGTCCAGACTAAATCTCATATCCATTTTTAATTCCAAGAGAAAATGCATTTGCATGAGAATTAATCATGATTTGTATGTGTCCAGATACTGGTTGTTCACCAGTTGAAATCGCTCTCTTCAGTAAGTCGCGTTATTTTAGCTCTGATTTTTTTTTCCTTTTGTGACATGATCAATATCTCTGAAATCTAGTTTAATGCCACATGCTGATCTTTTCTGCCACATTTGTACTGTATTTTTTGTCTTTACAATTAATTTCTTGATTTATGTGTAGTGTACTACAGCATAAGGATTAGAAAAAAAAAGAATATGGATGGTTCTGATTATATTTCTGTTACAGCAGTAGAGATCAGATCAAGAGTTGTGGAGGAACTAAAAAGTGTGCCTTTGCTTCTTGTGTTCTTTCTATGGGCTGGCAAAACCAGACTGGTAGCATATTTCTCTGCTGTAAAGCAGAGGAAGTTTTTGTCCATCTGTTTTTTAATTATACTTGTCATGGTACTCTGCTTAGTTTAACATTGCTACCCTAAGTATGTTACAGAGTTGGTCATAAAATCATCTTTTAGAGGGTACTGGCAGTGCATTTCCAATTTACAAATGGATGGCTTAGCTTTGCAATGTAATGCTGCCTACATGTCCGTTCATCCACACTTACTGCTACATTTAATCCTGTGCTGTACAAAGACTTTTCATCTTGGGGAAAATTTCATGGAGGATTTATGCAGTGCCCTCCCCCAACATGACATGATACTTTTAACTGCAATGATATGAATGAGTTGTTCTGAGTTTGACTGAGGACATTGCCTGGTTTGTTGGTTGAAACAGCATCATTTGTGAATTTTTTTATCCTCATTTCTTTTTGAGTCTTAAACTTCAGTAAACATAAAAAAAAAGTGTTTTCATCCCGCTTGGGTGAAGTTTCTTTATAGGTGATAGCATATATATTGTGCTTTAGTAGAAAAGATGGATCAAAGCTGTCTTTGATCTTCATAGAATGCGTAAACATAAAGCATACAGTGGGAAAGAAACCAGACTGAAAGTTAGAGGAACAAAATGAATGTCAAACTAAAAATCTTGAGTTCATTTTTATAAATCATTTTTTAAATGACTACTATTTTCTACAGATGCATTTCCTGTTAGACTTTTCAATGCCTTGAAAAACACCAGATGTATTTGAAATTATTTACATTCAGATTTTGGTGATGTGTGATGGAGTCTAATGACTGTTTATTTGATTTTACATTTTTGGATAAGCTCGGATTTATAAAAGCTTTTGTCCAGATGCTCTGGCTGAAAAGTCAGTTTCAGTAATTTACATATCAGTATGTCAAAACAAGTATTGCTGTTTAATCTGCCCCCTCTTTCTTGTGGTAGTGTCATTATGGACATTGTGCCGTTTGCCCACCGTAATAGGATTTTCAAAACTGCAGGTGTAGTAAGAAGGCCGCTTAAAGGAAAATGTAAACATTTGCAGTAGGTACATATTTAGAGCTGCTATTGACAGCAGTAGGTAATCTTGTTCAATTAAACCCATCAGTTTTACATAGTTTTTTTCCCCTTATTTTAGGATTATGTCATTTTAAAGGCAACACACCATTTTATTTTAAACTGTGTTAACATTTCTTATTCATAAACATTTTGAACGAAGTATTTGCTATGAACTGTCTTCTCAAAAGATCGTCTTAATTACAGCTACAACTATAGCCAAACTGTTTCAGCATACCAAGTCAGTTTTTGTTTTCTGTTCAGTATTATTTTTGTCTGTCTGCATAATGCAAAAGTAAGTGATAATGATTTCCCTTGTCTACTGAATTTATCTTGCTACGGGAAAATCTTCTTTTCACTGTACTTTTAAAACTTCCATATGTCACATTTCCCTAAGTAATGCATAGGTTGTATTGCTTACAGTGTTGCATTCAAGTAATAAATAACTCTAATTCTTTCATACCTTAAATTTTTATGTCCAGCTTAAATCTTCAAAGCCTTTTCTCTTTCATATCAACTTTCATAAGTGTTGCCTGAACAGCCAGCATGTTTCTGATAAACATACATAGGACTGGAGGCTGTATTTTTGTAGCAAGTGGCACTTGTTTTTTCAAGAAAGGGCTTAATTACAGTGAATGGAAAGGTGACATGACAGAAACAGAATGCAATAGTGATTGTCATCACTTAATAGTGCATTCATAGGTTCATAGGTGTATACTAGGCCAATGGCCTTGGAGCCTTTACAAGTGTAGCCCTTTGAAGTGCCCTGGCATCATGCACAAACTTGTGATCACCTATATAAACATTGAAGCTTGTTCTTCGCTTTATACGCATCTTTGCAGTTCGTCTTGTGGCCTCCATACCTCTGCTACTTGTATATACTAATTCTGAGATCCCTATACCCTGAAATAAGACCTGTGAAGATAGTACAGTCTCAGTCTTGTTACATGAATCAGATGGATCACAGTTAGTGCAGGTCACTGTTACATATCATTTATGTCTGGCACCTGGGTGGAACATTTGTGAGATTTTTTTTTTTTGTTCTTTGTTTCAAAATTTTTGAAATCTTGAGCTCTTGTACACACCCCATTTGACCCACATTAGGTGTCCTTTCATTGGAGATAAGGTTGAATGCCACCCCCAGATTATCTTTGTATATATGACCCATAAGAGTCACAGCAGTCAATATAACAGTAATTCAGTGTAACAGTTAATTATAATGTTGGGCCTACTTTCTACCTATCTTCATCCTGATCAGCTTTTTAACCGACAGTTCCAGTAAGGATCAGCAGTTGTCATGCACTAACATTACATGGATCCTTGTTTGATGGAAAAGTCCATTAAATATATGGAGAAATCATCAGGAGGTTTCTTTTATTCTACCATGTCTGGTATTATCTGCAGATTATTTTTGCCTACTCAGAAGCATATGCTTTTTATCACAATTTCTTCAGAAAGATGTCAGTCTTGTAAACATCTTTAAAGGTATACTTTTTTAATTGATTTACTGACAACTACACTTTAAATATAATTGAAACGTGTGCATTTTTCTCTTTATTCACCCCAGTGCAGTTTTGTTTTTTAACTTTGATTTTATCTCCTTTTCGTGTTGAACTAATCAGACATCAGTTACTCAGAACTGGATAGCACACTAAAAAGAAGATATGCAAATGTAGTTTTTCCAAAGCTTCTTGAGGAATTAAGGACTTGCACCTGGTGGACCTACAAGAATTGTAAAGGGGGGAGATGGAGATACACTATGAGGCGGTTAGCAAAAAGACAGCAACGATGGCTTGGCAGCAAAGGATGCAGTTAAAAGGGAGCTAACAGGAGATCAAAAATGGAAGCAAAGACCTTTTTGGGTTTTTAGTGAGTAGACTGGAGGGACAGAAAAATTCAGGCTAAATAATGAGCTGTAATTCAAAGAATAATAGGAGAGAAACAGATGTATTGCTTCTGTTGTGATACAAAGAATCAAGGGCAGGGTGCCATACTAGGAGGATGGCAGAGGAATTATGGGGAGAAAAACAGACTAACACCAGGATGGAGAGGAAGGTAGTACAGAGGTAATTGACAATTATTGGGTACGATAAGGCACAGAGATCAAAATGGATTGCCTCCTATATTCCTCAGAAGTCTAGTCAGTGTTTTGGCAGCCCCTCTGACAGATTCTACATATTGCTGGCTAATACAGAGGTGCCATAGGGCTGGAGGTTGGCAGATGTGATACCCCTTGTATAAGCAGGGATAGTTTAAAAAAAAACTGCAGGCAATTACAATCCTCTTGACTTAACAGTGGGAGGGAAAGCTATGGAAAGACTCTTCAGGGGAAGGTTGATAACATTTCTGGAGTACAGCAATATCCAGGACTACAGTGAACATGGCTAAATGACTAGAAGGCTAAACTTGACAAGGAAATAAAAGTAGATGTAATCTACCTGGACTTCAACAAGACCTTTGACTTGGTCTCACATGGGGGGTTGATAGAGCTGGAGGAGTTAAGAATGCGCGACTAACATTAAGGAACTGGACAGCTGCATGGCTGAATGGTAGCACACAAAGTTAAAGTCAGAGTGACAACAACAGGAATTAGGGAAGTGACTAGTGAATTGCAACAAGGATTTGCTTTAGGTCCAGTACTCTCCTGTATATTCGTCTTTGGCATATCTTAGGGAATCGAGAACAGAATCAGTCTCTTGCTAATGACCCAAAGATAAGTATAGCAGTAGAGGATGGGGGAGAGAAAGTTTTAGGAAGGCTGAACAAGTGAACAAAAAAGAAGGCAGTTGAGGGTATACTGCAAACAAATTCAAAGTGTTGCATTTAGGCTGCAACAACCTTAGTATGAAGCATAATCTGGGAAGAGTGTAACTTACGTTACTGGAGGAGGAAAATGATCTGTGGGTCTTGATTACACCCAGATTGGACCACTGGGAACCAAGTAAGAAGACATTGGCAGCAACAAATAGAAAGTTGAGGTCTGTCTTCTCACTTGATACCAGAAAAGACTGGTGGACATCGTATCGCTGCACAACATAATTTCATGGAGAAATGAAGGGCCTATTCTAAACAGGTAAGAGATGTGGAGAAGAAAGCACAGTCAGCAGATTTTAGGAAATAGAACTACTCCATGGATCTGCAAAAGTACTTTTTCACAGAGAAGATTGTGGATTTATGGACGGGACTACTGGAATGGGTGGTGAAGAGGGAATCACCAGAGGCATTCAGGAAGGCATGGGACAGGTAAATAAGAGGAGGGGGAGGGATGGGATAAGTAGGTACAGTCTTAAGACACTTAAAGAGCACACCAGACAGGCTTATTGTTTCTTTCTACCATCAAGAAGCACAGTATTAATGTGCCTGCTTTTGAGAAAGCTTCAAGTATCTGTGACTGCTAGATGCAAGAGTGTGAACTTGGTTTCCTGGAGCAACATAGTTCTTTCATCAACATCCGCACTCTCATAGTAAATATAGCAACAGTTCCTTTGTTGGTATCTACATCAATATCCTTTACAAGGTCATCTGGCTCTAGGAGTTTGTAAGATGGTTGAGGCAAAAGCTACTGACCTGCGTTCACTTGGTCTAGGGGTTTCAAGGGTTGTTGAGTCTCAACTTCTCTGTAGAGTATAAATTTCAAAATGCACTTGCTCAAAGCACTCTTTAAAATGGAGAACATCGACATTTGTGCTGTAACAGAGAACTGGTTCAAGGCAGCAGAAAGCACCCCTGCACTACCAGGCTACAACTCATTCCACACCCTTTGACCCCAGAACTTGAACCAAAGCTCCAAAGGCAGTGGTGTTTCCATATTCATAAAAGATGCGCACACCTCCAGACTGGTACCCCAACATAATGCATCAGAGATGCTTCAGGTGCAGCTAATCTTGGGTAAGACCGCGATTCAGGTCATAGCATGCTATAGGTCCCCAAAAATGATCAAAGACTCGCACTTCATGTTCCTAAGCACCCTAGAGAATATTAGGGTCCAACCTAACACTCTCATACTGGGCAACTTCAACTACCCCTCCATTAACTGGGAAAACTACTCATGTACCAATACACTTGCCCAACGTTTCCTGGAATTCATTAATTCCAATGCTATGGACCAGCTTGTTCTTACCCCCACTAGAGGTAGCAACATCCTTGACCTTGTCATTACTAACATGGGTGACCATTGCTCTTTACCAATAGTCAACTCCTCCCTGGTTAGATCCGACCACAAACTAATCACTTTGGAAATCCCCCCCCTCCCCCCGCAAAGGTAACTACCATGAAAAACTTCTCCAAAGCTAACTTTGGGCTCCTAAAAACAGAGGTGTCTAATTTCACGGCACCCATGCAATTGGAGAGCAGCTGCATGACTGCCAGATCATACACTAATGCCATGTACAAACACGTACACAAATGCATGGATCTTGCATACCCAATAGAACCAAGATGCTCTCCTCCAAAATGAGGAAGCCAATCCGGTGGTCCTCTGCCATAAACAAACTCTACAACAGAAGGAGGAAACTGATGTGAAATAACGTGAAGTCCCAAGACTGGAACCACAAGGCCTTCTATAGTTATGTAAAGGATCTCTATGGCAATACCCAGATTTGCTTGGAGCTGTTGCACAATGGCACCTCCTATACTGAGCCAGCAGATATTGCCAATATACTGGCTGACCGATTCAGTGCCAACTTTACCCCCCCCCCCCCCAAAGGACGAATCACAATACCAGTAGGTTAAAACAGCACTGTCTAAGGCCAAGAATACAGCTTCTATGGGACCTGACAATATCCCTGGCTGTGTTCTACATGAACTACAGACTGAGCTTGCACCTCACCTGTGTGCCCTGTTCAATCACAGCCTCACCTCAGGCTTTGTCCCTACCGAATGGCGTACTGCTATAGTCATCCCTCTCCACAAAGGAGGAGCAAATACAGACCCTGGTAACTGTTGCCCCATTAGCCTGACAAGTCTGATATGTAAAGCTGTGGAACGCATCATCATGGACCTAATAAACAAGGATATAGGGAATCTGCAAACTCTGGATCGCACACAGTTTGGTTTTGTGAAGGGTAGACCATGCTTGCTCAACCTGGTTGATTTCTTTGAGTCAGTCACCAGAGCTGTGGATGAAGGCAAGGTGGATTCATACAGCCTACCTTGATCTGGCCGAGGCCTTTGATACCATTCCTCACTCGGGAATAATAGAAAAGCTCACTAAGGTAGGCATCAACCCTTATATCACTAGGTGAGTTGCAAACTGGCTCACAGAACCCACAGTGTGAAAGTAGCTGGCTCCAAGTCAGACTGCTGACCAGTCACGAATGGAGTCCCACAGGGTTCGGTCCTGGGTCCCCTCTTGTTTGGTATCCACATCTCTGAAGTCCAGACCAACACGAATAAACTCTGGCTGACAAAGTTCGCAGACTATTGCAAGTTGGGAGCCATAATTAACTCCCCAAGTGATGTTGACATCCTACAAAAAGGCCTCACTGAGACCAACGACTGGTGTCAGAACCATGGCCTTAAGCTCATTGCCAAAAAATGTGTCGTCATCCCCTTTGGGGAAAAAACCTGGTTCCCATGAATTACCAAATTGATGGTAGTCCACTGAACACAGAAGGTGTCGTAAGAGATCTGGAAACACAGGTTGACAGCAACCTCTCTTTTGACCACCACATTGCCACTGTGGTCAGAAAGTCCTATGTGGCACATCTCATTACTATGGGCTTTGCATCCAAGAAGAAAGTCGTCATTGTCTTCCTCTACTCTTCCCTCATTAGGCCAGTCATCGAGTACAATGCCCCATTTGGCATGTACCTCACTGGACACTTGCAACTGGAGAGGCCACAAAAGTACCTCACAAAGAGGATCCTAGACATTAAACACTTGTCCTATATAGACAGAATCAAAAAAACTCTCGACTATTCTGTCTCATATCGCCTACTTAGAGGTGATCTCTGCTTGACTTACAAAGCCATGTCTGACCCAGCTCTGTTAGAAATGCTATATGTAAAGAAATCCCAATCCCTCTGCACTACACGCTCCAGAGACCTCAACTTCATTACCACAATCAACAGAACAAACTGGAGGGGCAGGTTCATAACCCAGAGACTGCCCATGCTATGGAATAGGCTTCCCATACATGTCAAGCGGAGCGCCTCACTGGCCCTCTTCAAGAGAAATCTTGATGAGTGGATGGGAAGCAGAAAATTCACCCCGGGGATCACTCCACTCTACTTGACAGAGGCTCTGCGAACTAAGGTCGGATGGCACGATGCCAGGGTAATCCTATGGGCTAGGCTTGTAAAAGGTTCCAGGGCCATTAGCCTAGTACACACCTATGAACCTATGAGTCAGTTGATTTTCAGGATTCAGCTGAGATGACCCTCATAGAAGTCCCAAAGTTCAGCTGAAGCCAAGGATTTATTTTCACTGCTGGATGGTCCTAGCTTCGGCACATTTACTTTGCTTAGAGTGCCACAGCTCCATTCATGTACTCCCTCCATAATAGCTGCTTTTGCGCTAAAGGACTTAGCTTTTTATCACAAAATACATGACTACACTGCACTTTCAAGGCATAAGTATTCATACTTTTGGTGGGTCATTGCTTATATATATATATATATATATATATATATATATACATATATACATATATATATATATATATATATATATATATATATATATATATAGATATATAGAGAGAGAGAGAGAGAGAATACCTGCAGATGTTTAAGAATGGAGATAAATTTTGTATTACTTAGGTTCATAGGTTCATACTAGGCTATCTGCCCGAGGGCATTTACAAGCCTAGCCCATCGTTTTGTGGCTTACGCCACCCCTTTAGTATGGGGAACTATACCCATTATTTTGCCGTGCCTCTGTCGAGCAGTGACACTGAGGTAATCCCTGGGGTATATCTGCGATCTCCCATCCATTGGTCAAGATTTCTCTTGAACAAGGCCAGCGAGGTGCTCTGCCTCACATATACCGGGATTTTGTTCCACAGCATAGGGAGTCTTTGGGTGATGAATCTATCCCTCCAGCATGTCCTATTAATAGCCGTGTCGAGGTTTAAGTCTCCCGCCCTTGTGGCTCTGATGGATCTAGATTTTTGAGGTGAAGCATATTCATCAAATCTGGGTTTGACATGGCCTTGTATGTTAGGCAAAGGTCACCTCTGAGCAAGCGGTAAGCGACTGAATAGAGCTGGAGTTCTTTCAGTCGGGCAGCATAGGACAGATTTTTGAGACCCTTTATCCTTTTGGTGAGGAACTTTTGTGGCCTCTCCAGCTGCTGCAAGTGTCGGGTCAGATACATTCCAAATGGGGCATTGTACTCAATCATTGGTCTGATGAGTGATGAGTAAAGGGAGACTATGACCTCCCTTGATCTAGATGAGAATCCCTTCATGATAAGGTGGGCAATGTAGAAGGTCTTCCTAACTATTTTAGCTACATGGGTGTCGAATGACGGACTACTATCAACCTGGGTCCCCATGTCCCTGATAACTTCTTCTGTGCTCAGTGGATTGCCACCTTTTTGGTAGCTAGGGGTAACCTTGTTTTTCCCGAAGGGTATGACTATGCATTTTTTGGCATTTAACTTTAGGCCATGGCTCTGGCACCAGTTATCTGTTTCTGTGAGACCCTTCTGAAGGATATCTGTGTCAGATGTGTTTTCTACTATGGCGCCCAGTTTGCAGTCATCTGCAAACTTTGTCAGCCATAACCCTCCTGTGTTTGCTTGTACTTCGGAAAAGTAGATGCCAAACAAGAGTGGGCCCAGGACTGAGCCCTGTGGGACACCACTTGTGACAGGCTTTGAGTCTGACATGGCGCCAGCAACTCTGACCCTGTGGGTTCTGTCACTCAGCCAGTTTGCAACCCATCTTGTGATGTATGGGTTAACATTTAAGCTGATGAGTTTTTCAATGATACCCGAGTGGGGTATTGTATCGAAGGCCTTCGCCAGATCGAGGTAGGCTGTATGGACTGCCTTTCCCTCATCAATGGCTTTGGTGACTGTTTCGAAAAGGTCAACCAAGTTTAAAAGGCATGATCTGCCTTTGACAAAGCCAAACTGGGTTGGATCCAAAGTCTGCAAATTCCCTATGTCTTTATTTATGAGGTCCATTATGATCCTCTCCATGGCTTTGCAGATAAGGCTTGTCAAGCTAATGGGCCGGTAATTTCCAGGGTCGGTGGAGGCACCGCCTTTGTGAAGTGGGACCACAGTTGCAGTGCGCCACTCCTGGAGTGTATCCAGAGGTAAGACTTTGATTAAACAGCTGTCCTAGCTGTGGGTTTAATTCCTCATTGAGTTCGTGGAGCACACAGCCGGGGACACCATCAGGTCCCATGGATGCTGTGTTTTTGCTTTGGAGAGAGCAGTTCTCACTTGGGCGTTGGAGATGTTTGGGGGCTGCAATCGTTTGTTATAGATAACTCTCCTTTTGGCGGGCAGGGGGGGGAGAAGTTTGCTCTGAACCTGTCAGCCAGTATGTTGGCAATGTCTGTAGGATCAGTAATCTTCACATCATTTTGAACTAGTTCTGAGCATATCTGGGAGTTTCCTCCCAGGTTTCTAACATAGCTAAAGAAGGCCTGCTATTTTTCTCTCAAAATTTGCTTTGGATGATTTTGAGAGCTCTTAGTTTTTTACTTATAGTGATCAAGGGTGTCTTACCTTTTAAGGATTTTGCTCTATCTTGTAGTAGCTTCCTCCTTTTGTTGTAGAGTTTGTTTATGGCTGGGGTCCACCAGACTGGACGCTTGCCTTTGGTACAAAGAGTCTTTGTTTTGCTTGGGATTGCCTTATCCATGCAGTCCTGCAGGTGCTGGTAGAAGGCATTTGTAAGTGATTCAGTGGCTTGAGTACTGTTTTCCGCCGGCTCAGGGGCCTTAAAGGAGACCACACTAGTCTTTAGAAGTGTGAAGTCTGCTTTCGAGAAGTTCTTTACTGTGGTCTTTTTTATTTCAGGTGGGGGTGGGATGAGGACCTCCAGCGAGATTAGTTTGTGATCTGATCTCACCAGTGAGGGGTACACTTCCAGTGTTGAACATTGTGCTCCCATGTTCGTGATGATGAGATCAAGTATGTTATCTCCTCTTGTGGGGATGGTGACTAGTTATTCCATGGCATTTGAGTTTATGAATTCCAGGAACTTTTGGGCTAGGGTGATGTTCTTCGTCCCACATTGCTGCAGTCCTAACAATTGGGTAGTCCGCTGTCCAGTCGGCCCGAATACCAAAGTATATGGCTGACGTCGGTCAAGGCGCATTAGACTGACGTCAGTACGTCAGGGTACTAATGCGCATGACCGACGCCATATCTTCAGTCTTTTTTGCCGCATGGTCCGATGCAGAAGCAGTTCTTGCGAGTGCAGGTTGGCGTTCTGAAATATTTCCGAAGTCGGAGTTTCAGACCAAATCAAAGTTGGCTAAGTACCCCGTTGGGGAGCATTTTGTTTTTTTCTTGCCTCAGTATTTAACCGGATGTCAGAAAAAGTGAATAACTGTATTTCTTGTGGGAAACAGATACCTCATAGGGATTACCATACTCTGTGTATACCTTGTTTAGGGCCTGAGCACGCCGTTGTTGGTTGCCGCTCTTGTGCTAGATTTAATAAACGCACTATTAAGAGAAGGTTAGACTGTGCCAGGTTAGTGTTTGGGAAACGTTGTAATTACAAAATGCCGTCGGATGCTCCGACGCCCGCTTCGTCTAAAAAGCGCAAAGACAAAACAGCGAAGCCTAGGGTTGATGAACCGGCAGTCCCGGACGTCGGTTCTTTAGAAGGCTCTGTGGAGCTAGAGGTTTTGCCAGGAGTTTCTTTGGAGTCTCAGGCAGACACTTTATTGTTACAGGATGTGCCCTCTCAGGAAGTAGGCCAGGCTGAGGGGGCTTCTCAGGTAACTGTTCTTCCCTCTGTTCCCAAGATAGTTAGAGCTTCTCCTACTGTTTCCAAAGCTTCTTTCAGAGGTAGGCCAAGTTCAGCTACAGTGGGGGTTTCTCCTAGCACTTCAGGTTCTGTGCCAAAGAAACATATGCTTAAAATGGCAGAAGATTTAATTACTATGATTAGAGGCTCTATGCCCCCTCCTGATAAGAGGCCTAGGGTGGAACCTGAGTTTGAGAGTTTGGAACAGTATTCAGAAGCTTGAGTCTTCTGCTGAAGACTTACAGGACCTTCCTCCTTATTCTGATTCTGATGTGGATGATTCCACACCTACAGCTTCTCCTCCTGAGGATTTCTCATTTTCAGAGACTCTGCATTCCATGAGGGAACACTTTAAATGGGAAGGCCAAGATTACTCTGATTCCAGGAAAAGGCTTAGGGAATTCTTGTTTTTACCACATCATAGGCCCTTAGCTATACCTCCTGTGTTGAATGTGGTGGAAGATGTTTTTGCAGAGGCTTCCCTGAACCCTGACTCTTTGCCTCCTGCTCCTGTTAAACCTGATAGGTACTATAGGGTGCCCGAAGCTCATAAGTATTTGTTTAAGAGTCCTAGGGCGGACCCAGAAACTGTTTCTCAGGGACCTAAAGGTGTTAAGGCCTCTGTGGTTAAAAATCCTGTTCCCACTGATAAAGAGGCACGGGCTTTGGATAGGTGGGGAAAGAAAGTGTATACTTCTTCCACTCTAGCCATGAGAGCGTTGAATTGTCAATTTCACATGCTAAAATATCAAAATTATCTCCTTTCTCAATTGAAATCTAAGGTGGATGCTTTGGCGGAAGGTATAGAGTGTAAAGAGTTGCTGGATTTACTTCATGTGTCTGAACAAGTGGGTAAGCATTCTTTGCAATGTGGTTTTGATGCTGTGCAGGCCTCCTCGAGGGTGGCTGCCACTAGTTCTGTTCTTCGCAGGCATGCCTGGTTGAGGGATCAGAATTTAGCTGAGCATGTTAAGACAAGGATTTTGGATGCTCCTTTACAGTCTGATGTGTTGTTTGGTTCGCCTGTGGAAGCAGTTCTGAAGAAAATGGAAGACAAAGCTAAGTCTATGCAAACTGTTAAAGATTTCTTGCAGGTGCAGCCACCGAAGTTTAGTAGAAATTGGCCTACTAAGGGATGGACATATCCTGCTTATGATTCTCAGTCTAGGGGTAGGTCTAGACGTGGTAGGGGCAGAGCTCAAGGTTCTTTCAGGCCTAGAACAGGGAGTTCACCTGCTCAGACTTCTGGTGAGGGCAGGGGTCAGTCCTTTCGTAAACAGACCCAATGACCTGCCTTTTCAGCTGCCAGTAGATTCTCGTCTGGCAGCTCCTTTGGGAGGAAGACTGTCTCTTTTCAAAGAAAATTGGGATTTAATTACTCAAGACAGATGGGTGTTGGATATCATTCACCACGGTTACAGGTTTTATTTCCATACATTGCCCCCTTTCAAGGGCATGCCAGAAGTTCCTCCTACACAAAGGAAAGAGGCTCACAAGCAAATTTCTCTGTTACACCAAATAGGGGCCATTCAGCCAGTCCCTGTATCAGAAAGGGGCCTAGGATTTTATTCTCGCCTGTTCCTAGTACCAAAGAAGGGGAACACGTGGAGACCAATTTTGGATTTATCTATCCTCAACACTTATCTGGACATTCCCAAGTTCAAGATGTTGACGTTACAACAGCTTTTACCTCTGCTGGGCAAAGATCACTGGATGGTAACTTTAGATCTCAAGGAAGCTTACCTTCATGTGCCAATAAGACTAAGTTGCAGGAAGTACCTGCGTTTCGAGCTGGAAATTCTCATTATCAGTTCTCTGCATTGCCCTTTGGCTTATCTACTGCCCAGAGTATTCACAAAGGTTCTGGCTCCAGTGATAGCTTACTTCAGGCTAAAAGGAATTCAAATCTATCCTTACTTGGACGACTGCCTGATTCTGGCTCAAGAAAAAGAAGATCTTCTACAGCATCTGGAATATGTCATAGCAGTGCTAAGATGCCTAGGGTATTCTGTGAACGAAATAAAGTCCAGTCTAGTACCCTCTCAAGACATGTGCTTTCTGGGTGTGAGACTGAATACAGCAGCCCAGATGGCCTTTTAACCCCGGACAAACAAAAGAATCTTTCACTTTACTTCCATCAACTATCTCATCAGTCCGTGCTGACTGCAAGGACAGTCCTTCAAGCATTAGGGTTCATGGCATCTTGTATTCTGGTGCTTCCCAATGCCAAACTGCATATGAGGAAGCTGCAATGGTATCTCAAAATGTATGGACACAGCACTGCCAGGATTTGGACACTGTCATTCAAATAATACCTTGCCTTCAAAAAGAATTTTTGTGGTGGGCTCAGGAATGTCACCTAAACAAGGGACTCTCTGTGACCCGGCCAGAGGCGAGTCAGATTTTAACGACAGATGCCTCGGACATTGCTTGGGAGCTCATCTAAATGGAAAGTGGATACAAGACAAGTGGCCTGCCAGACTACAGCATCTACATATCAACATGAAGGAGATGTTAGCAGTCCAGTTTGCATTAATGGCTTTCAAGGAGTTACTTCTTCCAGGGCAGGTGTTGATTCTAACAGACAACACAACTGTCATGTGGTACATCAACAAACAAGGGGGAACACATTCTTACCCATTGTGCAGGCAAGCAATGATTTTATGGGAGACTGCGCTCAGCTTGCAACTAACTCTTCAGGCAAGGTTTCTGCCGCGAGCACAGAACTCCTTAGCAGATGTGTTAAGCAGACAAATCATGGATCCCCACGAGTGGAAACTGGATCTTCATGTATTTCAAAAGTTGACAGTGTCCTGGGGAACTCCAGACATAGATCTGTTCGCTTCTCCACTGAACCACCAGCTGCCAAAGTTTTGCACAAAGAGGTTTCATCACACAGCTTGGAAAGTGGATGCTCTTTCTTTCAGTTGGAAAGATCTTCATGTGTATGCGTTTCCACCTCTGCCTCTTCTTCCAAAGGTGCTTCTAAAGGTCAGACAAGACAAGCCAAGGATGATTTTAATAGCTCCAGATTGGCCTCGGCAGCACTGGTACCCATTACTAAGGAGTCTGGTAAAGAAGCCTCCATGGCCTTTACCCTTGATTCCACATCTGTTGTCTCAGAAGGACGGTCGTCTGCTCAATGTCAAGCTTCACTCTCTTCATCTAACAGCCTGGCATATTCTGTTTTGAAAGACAGCAGGTCTCAACTTCCTCAACAAGTTTTAAATGTGATTATGGAAGCCAGAAGACCTAGTACAAGGAAAGTGTACGCAGAAAAATGGAAGAGATTTTTATTTTGGTCTGCAGCAAAGAATTTGGAGATTTCAGAGCCTAATTTGAGTGTGGCTCTTCAATATCTTACTGAGTTATTGGACAAAGGTTTGTCTTTCTCTTCCATTAAGATTCATGCTGCAGCAATTTCAGCTCACTATGATTGTGACCCACCATTGTTTTCACATCCTTTGTTCAAGCAATTTCTTAGAGGGGCAAAGAATATAAGACCCCACGTAGAGCTCCTACTCCTGCTTGGGATCTCAATTTTGTGTTGGAGAAACTTACTCTACAACCTTTTGAGCCTGCAGCTACTGCTGAACTGAAATACTTGTCATGGAAGACTGCTTTTTTGTTGGCCATTACTTCTGCAAGAAGGGTTTCTGAGTTACAGGCCCTTATGGCGGTTGAGCCTTTTTTGATTTTTCATAAGGATAGGGTATCATTACGCACAAATCCTTCCTTTATGCCTAAAGTGGTTTCTACTGTGGCTTTAAACCAAACTATTCATTTGCCTACGTTTTATGCAGATCCCCAAAATAAAGGGGAACAGATTTTGCATACTTTAGATGTACACAGGCAATTGCGTTATTATTTGAGCAGGACTAAGGATTTTAGACAGTCTCAGCAGTTGTTTGTTTCTTTTGCTTTGAGTTCTCAGGGCAAGCCTGTGTCAAAACAAACTATTTCTAGGTGGATTGGGTTTTGCATTGCCTTTTGTTATTCCCATCATGGCAAGGAAATTCCAGCTGGGATTAGGCCTCATTCCACTAGGGCTACTGCCACTTCAACAGCATTTCTTAGGGGGGTGGCAACTAAGGATATTTTGGAGGCAGCTACTTGGAGTTCAGTGCATACTTTCTCTAAGCATTATCACCTTCCTCTCTACTCTAAGTCTAGGGCTGGTTTTGCCACAGCTATTTTGCAAGGCATGTTGTCAGCTCCTGCTTCTTTATGATTTGCCAGCCTCCCTTACCTCTGCTTTGGGATTCTACCCAATTGTTAGGACTGCAGCAATGTGGGACGAAGAACATAGTACAGTTTTGTACCTACCATAAATGTAGATGTTCGAGGATCCACATTGCTGCAGTCCAATTTACCCTCCCGCCTTCCCCTCTGTGTTTAGGGGTGGTGGTGTGAGTTGCTGTTTATTATTGTATATATATATTTATATATATATATATATATCTATATCTTGTAGATAAGTTTGGTGCAGGGCTTTTTGGTATTTTGGTTTGGGCCTTGTCTTTTTAGGGTCTTCTGACATCTGGGGCAAGAAAAGACTGAAGATATGGCGTCGGTCATGCGCATTAGTACCCTGACGTACTGACGTCAGTCTAATGCGCCTTGACCGACGTCAGCCATATACTTTGGTATTCGGGCCGACTGGACAGCGGACTACCCAATTGTTAGGACTGCAGCAATGTGGATCCTCGAACATCTACATTTATGGTAGGTACAAAACTGTACTTTTGGGCTTGAGTAGTGTTCCCAGTCTATATTAGGGTAATTGAAGTCACCTAGTATGATGGTGTTTGGTGATACATTTATCCCCTCTAGTGTTTTCAGGAAGGCCATGTGAGGTTCCTGAGTTTGTGAGGGTGGCCTGTAACATGCTACAATTTGCAGAGCCGTCTTGCCTATGGTTAATTGCACCTGGATGGTCTCCGATGCATCGTGCGTTGCCACCAGTCTTGAGGTGTGGGTGTCCTTGATGAATATGGATACGCCCCCTCCTTTCTTGGTATTGTCCGGATTTTGGGGCGGGCATGATATGAGGTAAAACCTGATAGTGCTGGGGTGCTCTCAGGAGCCTTGAACCAGGTTTCTGTCACAGCACAGACATCGATGTTCTCCATACTGAGAAGGGCCTCGAGTGCGTGCATTTTGAGATTCAGACTTCTGGCATTGAGCAGCATTACCCTTAGTTTTTTCCTTTTTGTGTTCTAGGGTGGTAGGTTTAGAATTTGTGCCTTGCCTTAAAAAGGCTCTATGAGGGTGGCATGAGCCTTTGCCAATATCCGAATCCCAGGGTGACAGGTGCAAGCCGTCCCTTGAAACAGCGTGGCTTGTCCAGCATGTCATCCCAGGCAGACAGACACTGGATCCCCTTTGAATGACACCAGTGTTTAAGCCAATTGTTAAAGCTGATCATCTTATCTCTGTATTGTGGCATCATTCCTGGTGAAGGTAGGATACTGCTCAAGGTCAGGGTCATACCTGCCTGAGCTACATAATCAGAGAGCTCCTCAATGTCTCTTTTCATGTAGTCCAAGGAGGTACATCTCAGGTCGTTTACACCAGCGTGGACAATGACTGAGTCGTATTTGTACCTGCTGTTGAGAGACCTGAGTGCTTGCGTTATGTGGCGGATTCTAGCGCCCGACAGGCAGCTTACTGTGACCTTCTCCTTACTCAGTCTGGTGAGCGGGACGTCAGTGTGTCCGACTATGGAGTCACCAATGACTAGTGTGTCTGGCATTGTGTTTGGCCTTAAGGGCTGTGACTGTTTGACACTCTGACTGTGAGGTCTATGTGTTGCAGGTGTTGTGTTCTGAGGTGGTGGTTGTTTGGGTGTCTGCTTTGGTGGCCTCTGCTGTTTTGGTAGATTTTTGATCAGAGCCTCCGAGTATGTCTTTGTGTGTTTATGTGTATGATTTGAGGTTGTGATGGTACTATGTGAGACTGGGTCTATAGTGTGTGTGGTAACCTTCTCCTCCTGACTGGTCTTGCCAGTCCTATGTTGAGAGAGCTCAGCCTCCAGTTTGGCCGTATAGTTGCATCTCTCGCATGTATTTGTGTTTTGTGGGAGGAGGAGAGGGTTGTCTGTGTACATGAGGCAATTGTAACATTGCCTCAATATTCCCAGGTTCACTAGCTGAGCAGGAGAGGACACTAGCAACTGATCCCTCGACATGCTAGAAGGAATAGACAGAAAAACTTTAAAAAAGATTCCGGGGGACGTGGGTGACCGAGAAATGGGGGTTTGCCTTTTTGGGGTACTATCTATGACAAGAGTGCCGTATCAAGGTAATAAGTACTGTAGGAGCAAGTGCTAGGTTTAACAGATAGAGAATAGTCTACTTGGAGTCAAGTAGAGATGATCTTTTTAGTTATAGGATACGCTGATTAGATCAGTAGTATAGTTCGAGGAAGGTAGTTTTAAGGGAAAATTTGAAGAGTGGACTTTAGGTAGCCCGAATAGTTTAAACCTGCTTAACCGGCGCTGCCCTAGTGTGCAACAATGGCAACTCTGCCCTAAATCGCGCTGATTCGCGCTAACGTGCGCTAAAACGCGCTTTATAGCAGGGGGCTGGAAAAGACAGGAAATGACCCAAAATGGCCAATAGACTACAAGTTACTGCCTTAAACCACTCCTCTAAGGACAAACAGGCAGCTCAGTACTCCCCACTCTCACTGGTGAGTAAAGAAACTTCCCCCTGACCAAACAAGGAAAATGGAGAAACACAGGAACCAAGACAAAGCCCAGGGATCAGCAAAATCTGGTCTCTGGAACACTAGTTAGGAAAGTATGGAAAACAAGGATATTTTTTTTTTGTTTTTTTCAAGTTTTTTTTACAGAAAAGCAGAAAACACAATAAATGCTATGATTTTCGACTAAATGCTATCAAAAGCTAGTACACTTGAGTGTATTATCCTGTAGTTTAACTTTTAGGCAAAACTTAAACTAGCAAGTGCAGTAAACAGTTTTAGCTTATAAACACAGTAAAAACAGTGCAAACTTTGATAAAACAAGCAGAAACAGTAGTCGAAAGGCACAAAAAGTCAAAAAAAGCCAAGAAAAATACTTAAAATCTGGAAAGGTAGTCTTTTCTGGTCTCTGCTGCTACAGGAACACTGCTGGCCACCACAAGGAGCTGTGCTGAGTTCTCAATAGCTGGAAAAGCCCGCCAAAACGCGCTTTATAGCAGGGGGCTGGAAAAGACAGGAAATGACCCAAAATGGCCAATAGACTACAAGTTACTGCCTTAAACCACTCCTCTAAGGACAAACAGGCAGCTCAGTACTCCCCACTCTCACTGGTGAGTAAAGAAACTTCCCCCTGACCAAACAAGGAAAATGGAGAAACACAGGAACCAAGACAAAGCCCAGGGATCAGCAAAATCTGGTCTCTAGAACACTAGTTAGGAAAGTATGGAAAACAAGGATATTTTTTTTTTTTTTTTTCAAGTTTTTTTACAGAAAAGCAGAAAACACAATAAATGCTATGATTTTCGACTAAATGCTATCAAAAGCTAGTACACTTGAGTGTATTAGCCTGTAGTTTAACTTTTAGGCAAAACTTAAACTAGCAAGTGCAGTAAACAGTTTTAGCTTATAAACACAGTAAAAACAGTGCAAACTTTGATAAAACAAGCAGAAACAGTAGTCGAAAGGCACAAAAAGTCGAAGTTCATCTTTTAACAAAAGAGCAGGTCTTCATTCAGAATGGAGTCACGGTCATTCTGCTTTAATATACCTGAAAAGACCATTTCCTTTGCATAGCTTAACTTTTAGCAGATATAGAGGGACTTTTTCTTTTCTATACATGAAAATTAAATTATTAGAAAAATGCCTCCTACAAACTACATATTTTCATTTATACAGAATCAATATTTTTCACAAGAACAATTCTGCATGAATGTTGTAGCAGCAGCTGCTAGCAACAAATGAAAACGTTCCTTGACCTTTTTTTTTTTTTTTTTTTTTTTTTTTTTAAAAACAAAGGGAGAATTTTTCCAAGTAATTGAGTATTAACTCTAACTTTAATTTTTTTACCTCTGGTGCTAGAACAATAATTTACGTAGTATTTTTAAATCACTTTTCCTTGGCTGCATTAGATTCCGTACATATTACTGTCGACACCTAACCGTTACATTTCCACAGAAATAAGAGACTAGCTGCTGCAGTGCTTAAAATAGAAATACATTAATGAATCCATATTTTGTAGTTCTGTTCCATTTAACACTAGGCTTTAAGGTTTTAAACATGACCAGTACATTTTACCCTTAATGAAAATGATATGGTGCTTCTCTGTTTAGTGTCCTAGTCTTAAAGAACTGGTTAAGGTCACAACCACATACAGATAGAGTAATGTTTTTTAATTATTTTTGAGAGAGGCTGCAGACTCACTGTTTCATTTTTTTTTTTTTCCTGGTATACAGTGGCTTATATCACTTCCTTTATCCAAGGTTTTCCTCACCCTTACTTTAAAATGCTGCACTTTTCTTTACTTTGATTTCCGGTAAGCAGTTGTTTTAACTAAAAGGTATGTGTTGGGGGCAAAATCCTTTTCCCCTTAATGCAGCAGCATACCAGTGGTGTCATGGTGATGTACATGATGTTCTTTATGTTTCACTGTTGAAGTCATTACATTTGGGTAATCCTGCTGGCAGGTTGCCCTCAGTCGGCCTGAATTCCAAAGTCCTGGGTCCTGCATCGGCTGCTGTCGCCCCTTCCCTGATGTCAGGTCGTCAAGGGTATAAAAGATGCGGCCGACGCCATTTTCCCAGTCTTTCTTGCCATGCGGTGCCCGAAGCAGAAGCAGTTCGCAAGTGCCGGTCAGCCGACTCCTGAGATTTTCGTGTTCAAGTTTCAGATCCGAAGTCTTCAATAAAGCTAAGTACCCCATTGGGAAAACTTTTTTCTTGCTCCAGACTGATGTCAGAAAAAGTAAATAATTGTATTTCTTGTGGAAAGCAAATACCTGATAAGGACTTTCATTCTTACTGTATTCCTTGCCTAGGCCCTGATCACAACGTTGC
The DNA here is from genome assembly GCF_019279795.1 of Protopterus annectens. Taxonomy (NCBI): domain Eukaryota; kingdom Metazoa; phylum Chordata; order Ceratodontiformes; family Protopteridae; genus Protopterus; species Protopterus annectens. The sequence continues at coordinate 691,991,693 of NC_056737.1, read as the reverse complement.
TGGTTGTCGGTTTTGTGCTAGATTTAACCAACGCACTATTAAGCATCGGTATGATTTTGCTTTAAACTATTTTGGACGCCAGTTTAATTATCCAGAAATGTCGGATAGCCATCCGACTACCGGAGTTAACAAAAAACGCAAAGAAAAGGAGAGAGATAGACAACCGAGGCCCAAAACTGATGACGAAGCTTCTCCTAAGCCAGTCACCGGTTCTCAGTGAGGCGCTTTCGCAGCCCCTGATGCCCACTACTTCAGAGTCGCAGGCCGCTACCGACTCCCACGTGGAGTAGGCCATGCCACTGGAAACTCAAGGTATTGGAGCCTCAGATACTATTCCTTCAGATGGGTCCAGAGCTGCTGAGTAGGCACTGGCTTCTGAGGGTGTATTCAGACCTAAATATCTTTACATTAAACCAACCTCCGCTTCAAAGACTAAAGCACCTTCTAAAGCAAAGAAACTCGAGCCACGTGGGCAGGCCTCTATGCCCAGCAAACAGATGCTCAAAATGGCCGAAGACTTAATTACCTTGATCAGGGGTTCCCATCCCCCTCCTGATAAGAGGCCTAGGCAAGAGACTGACTATGAATCTTCAGATCACGTTTCTATTTCTTCTGATTCCTCTTCTGATCAGGTGAGGATTCTGATGCTGAAGAATCTATACCTTCAGCTTCTCCTCCACAGGACTATTCTTTTGGGGAAACCTTGAATACCATGAGGGAGCATTTTCACTGGGAGAGCCAAGAGTTTTCAGAATCTAAAAAGGGGCTCAGGGATTTCCTTTCACTACCTCAACACAGGCCACTAGCCATTCCACCTGTGTTTGATATTGTAGATGTGTTTTCGGAGTCTAGTCTTGCCCCTGACTCCTTACCTCCAGCTCCTGTTAAGCCTGACAGATATTACAGGGTTCCAGACTCTCATAAATTCCTTTTTAAAAACCCTGCTGCAGACCCAGAAACTATTTCACAGGGTTCCAAAGGAGTTAAGGCTTCCACTGCAAAAATCCCTACCCCCTCTGACAGAGATTCTAGGGCACTGGATAGATGGGGAAAAAAGTTTACACATCTGCTACTTTGGCTATAAGAGCCTTAAACTGTCAGTTTCATATACTCAAATGTCAGCAACATGTCATGGCATTGCTTAAACAGAAAATGTTATTAAACTCTGAATGTGCAGAAAACAAGGAAATGCAGAATTTATTGCATGCAGCTGAACAAGTTGGAAAGCATACTTTGCAATGTGGTTTTGATTCTTTGGAGGCCTCCTGCAGGGCTGCAGTTACGGGTTCTGTAATTAGGAGGCATGCTTGGTTAAAGGAACAAAATCTGCCTGATCATGTCAAAATTAAATGATTAGATGCACCTTTACAGCCTGATACCTTGTTTGGTGTTAAGGCAGTGGAGGTGTTAAAGAAAATGGAGGACAAAGCAAAATCTATGCAAACTGTCAAAGATTTTTTACAAGTACAGTCACCTAGGTTTAGTAGACACTGGCCTACAAAGAACTGGTCCTTTCCTGTGTCAGACCGACCTCAGAGGCAGATCCAGATGCCCTAGAGGCAGATCCCAGGCGCAAAGTTCCTACAGGTCAAAGCAAATGGGGTGCTTCTACCTCCAAAGTTGGAGAAGACAAATCACAACCATACAGGAAACAGTCCCAATGACTTCCCCCTGCCTGCACCAAGCACTTATCTTCTGGCAGCACCCTTAGGGGGAAAATTAGCACTTTTTTCTCAACATTGGCACATTATAACCCAGGACAAGTGGGTTCTAAATATTGTGTCACAAGGGTACAAGTTCCATTTCCATACCCTGCCAAAGGCAAACGGCTGGCCAGATCTGCCAAAAAATCAATGGGCAGAGTCACAAAAACAAGTCTCATCCCTCATGGACATGGGGGCCATTCAACAAGTACCAGAGCAAGAGCAGGGACCAGGATTTTACTCAAGACTGTTCTTGGTACCCAGGGGGACAAGCCCTGGAGACCAATACTGGACCTATCTATTCTGTACACATTCCTGGATATACCAGAATTCAAGATGATAACATTGCAGCAGCTTCTGCCCATGCTGGGCAAGAACGCTTGGCTGGTGACTCTAGACCTAAAAGAGGCATACATGCATGTCCTAATCAGACAATTATGCAGAAGACACCTCAGGCTCAATGCATTACCAATTCTCTGCACTGCCCTTTGGCTTATCTACTGCGCCCAGGGTCTTCACAAAGTGCCTGGCACCAGTAATTGCATTCTGCAGACGAAGAGGAATACAAATATATCCTTACTTGGACGACTGCCTAATTCAAGCAGAGAACAAGGGCATTCTTCTACAACATCTTGCGTTTGTGAAAAGACTTCGAACATGCCTAGGGTACACAGTCAATGAAAAGAAATCAAAACTAGTACCCTCTCAAGACGTAATATTCCTGGGTGCAAGCTTAAATACAACTGCCCAGATGGCTTATCTCACGCCAGACAAAGGCAACTGACTACCTATTTCAAAACATTGGTAACAAAGGCCCAGTTATCTGCAAGAAGAATTCTGCAGGCTTTTTGCTTCATGGCATCCTGCATCCTTACTAATTCCATATGCAAAACTGCATATGAGGAAACTTCAGTGGTATCTAAAAAGTGTTTGGACTTAACATTGCCACAGCCTGGAAATGATTACTCTCAGTCCCTGCCTGCAACAGGAGTTTCGATGGTGGGCAAAGGCTTGTCACCAAAACAAGGGACAGCCATTCACATTACCCCCAGCCAGGCAGACACTAACAACGGATGCATCAGATTATGGCTGGGGGGCCCACATGGCAGGAAGATGCATTCAGGGCACATGGTCCTCAACCCAAATGCATCTACATATCAATCAAAAAGAGATGCTAGCTGTTCAGAATGCCCCGACAGCCTTCAAGGACCTACTTCATCTGGGACAACTACTGATAAAGACAGACAACACCACGGTCATGTGGTATATAAACAAGCGGGGGGGGGGCACACATTCTTAACCCCTTTGCAGACTAGCCATGACTTTGTGGGACATTGCATTAACTTACCAAGTACATCTGCAGGCACAATTCCTGCCAGGAAGGAAAAATACTCTGGCAGACAAACTAAGCAGAAACCTCATGGATCCCCATGAGTGGCAGCTGGATCTACAAGTCTTCAGCAAGATAACAAGGAAATGGGGATGCCCTATCATAGATTTATTTGCCTTCCCTCACAACTACCAACTAAAAAGATTCTGCAAAAGGACTTATCACAGACAAGCATGGAAAGTGGACGCCCTATCTTTCAGCTGGAAAAACCTATCAGTATATGCCTTTCCCCCACTGCCTCTCCTCCCCAAGGTACTCCTAAAGGTCAGACAGGAGAAGCCAAAAATGATACCGATTGCCCCAGACTGGCCCCACCAGTACTGGTTTCCAATCCTAAAGAACTTGTCTCAATGCCCAGCTTGGTACCTCAAATACCTCATCTACTGTCCCAGCAAAACAATCAGATCCTGCACAGCCAACTCAGGACTTTAAACCTGACAGCATGGCGGATAATGTAGTCATACAAAACTCACCTTTCAGTAAAGCTGTGATGGATGTCATTTTGGAGGCCAGAAGGACTAGTACTAGAAAATCTTATGCTGGAAAATGGAAGAGATTCTGTGCTTGGAACCAGGCACAAGGAACTGATACAGCTATGCCAAATATTCCTCAGATTTTGCAATACTTAATGCTGAGATGCTGGACAAAGGCCTATCTTTTTCTTCTATTAAAATTCATGCCTCTGCCATTTCAGCTCATTACAATACAGAGCCACCAATCTTTTCTCATCCCTTATTAAAACAGTACCTCAGAGGAGCCAAAAATTTAAGGCCTCCAAGGAGATCACTAATGCCTGCTTGAGACCTCAACTATGTATTGGAAAAACTCACCCTGCCTCCTTTTGAGCCACTTGCTACTGCTAATATAAAGATTTTATCTTGAAAAACAGCTCTGCTCCTAGCAATAACTTCTGCAAGACGAGTTTCAGAGGTGCAGGCACTCATGGCTGTGGAACCTTTTATTATTTTTTATCCAGACAGGGTCTCTCTGAGGACAAACCCAACATTTATGCCTAAGGTGGTGTCCAGTGTGGCTCTTAACCAAACTATTCATCTGCCAACTTTTTATCCAAATTCACAGAACAAGGGGGAGAGAATTCTGCATTCTTTGGACGTACACAGACAGCTTAGATTCTACTTGGACAGAATCAAAGTTTTCAGAAAGACAGAGCAACTACTAGTGGCATATGCTGCAGGATCACAAGGAAAGGCTATCTCAAAGCAGACTATTTCAAAGTGGATAGGCCACTGCATTCGTTTCTGCTACTTACACCATGGCAAGCCAGTGCCTAAGGGCATTAGGCCACATTCAACCAGAGCTGCAGCCACTTCAGCAGCCTTTCTCAGGGGAGTACCAACCAAGGGCATTTTAGAGGCTGCTACTTGGAGTTCAGTGTGCACCTTTACAAAGCACTATCGTCTGCCACTCTACTCTAAATCCGGGGCAGGCTTTGCCACTGCAGTTCTGCAGGGCCTCATAGCTGCTCCTAATGCTGTTTAGCTCCAGCCTCCCATCGATAGCTTTGGGACTCTACCCAAATGTAATGACTGCAACAGTGAAACACAAAGAACATAGTACAGTTGTGTACACTTAAATGTAGATGTTCGAGTGTATTCACTGTTGCAGTCCAGGTTACCCACCCGCCATCCCCCTTTCTTCTGATGGAACCTATCTTTCCTTCTCTGATTTATACAACCTATGTGGTGTATTTACTTGTAGATGAAGGTAAAGTTTATATTGGTGCATGTATGTATATATATATATATATATATATAAATTTTGGCTACCCTTTTAGGGGGCACCTGACATCTGGGGCAAGGAAAACTAAAGAAAATGGTGTCAGCCGCATCTTTTATACCCCTGACGACCTGACTTCAGGGAAGGGGCGACAGTAGCTGACGCAGGACCCAGGACTTTGGAATTCAGACCGACTGAGGGCAACCTGCCAGCAGGATTACCCAAATTTAATGACTGCAACAGTGAATACACTCTAACATCTACATTTATGGTAAGTGTACACAGTTGTACTTTTTCATTTGTGTCCACCTAGTGCACCACGTCAACTTCTGCCTTTAATCATAGGTCATACAAAGTCCATCCTGTCTCTGCAGGGATACTTCTGAGATTACCAGTACCAATCCCCCCCACGCGCACTCACTTAATTTGAGGAAGAAAACTGTTGCGCTTCTCCCTGCCAGTTTTCTGATTCCTCAAGATTGTTTCTGAATTTGAGTTGCTGGTAGTATGATTGGACATCTTGCCCCCATCTGTGGGGTTGACAAGATTACCAATGCTTTATTATTAAGGCTAGCCCATTGCTTTACTGATATCAAGTGCTCATCAGTCACCCTCATATTATCAGTGGTTTACTGGAAACCAAGATTTGAAAGGAAGTTGAAATCTACCAGTCAGTGAACACACAGTGTAGGTTTTTGTCTCGATATGTTGCCTTTGGCTTTGACAAATGAAAAAAAAAAAACCCCCGCTACAAGACACTTTAGAGGTCACTCAGCTAAGATGGTTCCTATCTCTGCAGCATATTGCAAAAATACATCTGCATATGATAGTCAGAAGCTGCTAAGCTTACTATAGAGTATTTTTGATAGTGACACATCTTTTACTGTGCACATCTTCACAAAATGCTACGCAGTGATTGTACACTTTAGAGGAAGGACCATTTTTGACACACTTGTGTGCTGATCTTTTTTTCCCTTATAATAATGTATTTAATATATATTTGACGTTTTTCTTAAAAAAAATGTCTGAGTTCATTTTTGTTGAGCGAGAGAGAGTAAAAGGGTATTGTTTATTCAAAACATTTTTTCTAACTCTGGATGAAAAAATGTAATATTACTTTATCATCAGAAGGACAGTTATTAACACTATATATAGGACAAAATTCAAAAGTATTGTTTGTTTTTTCACTATTATAGGTTATTATACCATTCTGTTACCTATTACCAAAGACTTGTATGCATCATCCTGTTAAACCTAGAAAATGTAGGGAACCTCTGGCAATTTTTATCACAGCTTCAGACAGGTTGCACACTGTACTTGTGTTATACTTTACAATTTCAGAGTGGACTTTGCACTGAACTGTCAGCTAATTAATCTTTTCATTAGGAAATTGTAACATGTATGATTAATTAAACCAGGACTTGGAAATTCACTGCTTGGTGCAGGTGTACAGCATACTACATATGGTCTTGTTTGTCACATACCACAGCAAGGAAAGTGTTTAATATCTGTGCTTCCTCATTGCCATCCTCCATCCTCGTTCACCTCTATTATTTGGATATTAGTATTAGTAGATAAGGTTACCTCAGTTTCATAGCTTTCGGTAATACTAAATGGCTGCAGTTTCCTCACTCAGTTAACTAAATTCTCTTCTACCATGCTCATTATCCTTTACTTATCTTATATGAGCACATCATCATTCATTGGTTCTGCATCTTATTGTCAGCACGCTAGAACATTTCCATGGTGAAATGAAGTCTTGACTTCAGAATGTCTTCTTTACAAGTCTGTGTATTATCCTGAGGGGGCCTATAGTGCTTAATTTGGCATTTTCTTATATAGAAATTGTAGCAAGATTTGTCTAAGCTATATTCATCTTTTCAAAAATGGTGGGGCTGTACTTTGTTTATATGTTAGTTGTCTGAAAGAGGAACACAACCTTTTGTTAACATCTTTATAATCAACCAGTCAAACGTATAAGTGTTGGAAAAAGTATTTTTATTTTCTAAAATAGAAAATAAAATATAATTAAATAGTTTACATTAGCTGCACTTTCCTGGCCAATACTTAACACTTTTTGGAAGTTAAATTCTCAATGTTTAAATATTTTACTTGGTTTCCTGCACATGCGTAAATGGGCGTGCCTACGTTGAAGTTTGGATGTCGAGCTGGCTCCTCGGCATTCATGAAAATCTACTGCCAATCATTAACGGACTGGAGTTCCGCTGTGGCGACCCCTAACCGGGAAAAGCCGAAAGACAACTTGGTTTCCTGCAAATTTTACCATGAAAGAGTTACTGTGAGAACTTACCCAGGAAAACTGTCTAGTTTTAATATCTTACAATTTCTGTTGTAAGTGCATCAGTATCATTTAATTAGGTTGGTTTTTGAGCTAAGTTATTTTTATTTTTTGAAAACAAGTTTTTGAATTTCCAAATATAAGCAATCTATTACATACACCGCATACAGAAAATCCAACAATAGAAGGAAATAACTGGCAAAAGAAAAAACTAAAATATTTACAAAGGTGTGCACTAAAAAAGAAAAACATATTAAACCTTAGAATACATAGTCATTTCATAGATGACCAGACTCTGTCTAATAAAACTTTTAACTTATACCACATATTGTATGAAGAAGTATTTCTGATGGATCTTTAATGGTCAACAATTCCAGAGCACTACAGATGCAATGTTTGCTCTGAGAGTGTTGGAGAAATAGAGAAGGTCAGAAAGAGTTGCATTGTGTCTTTGTGGACTTAGAGAAAGCATATGACAGGGTGCCTAGAGAGGAGTTGTGGTATTGTATGAGGAAGTCGGGAGTGGCAGAGAAGTATGTAAGAGTGGTACAGGATATGTACGAAGGTAGTGTGACACTGGTGGGGACTGCAGTGGGAGTGACAGATACGTTTAAGGTGGAGGTGGGATTACATCAAGGATCAGCTCTGAGCCCTTTCTTATTTGCAGTGGTGATGGACAGGTTGACAGATGAGATCAGACAGGAGGCCCTGAGGACTGTGATGTTTGCAGATGATATTGTGATCTGTAGTGAGAGTAGGGACTAGGTTGATGAGACCCTGGAGAAGTGGAGATATGCTTTAGAGAGGAGAGGAATGAAGGTCAGCAGGGCTAAAACATAATATGTGTGTGTAAATGACAGGGAGAGTAGAGGAATGGTGAGGATACAGGGAGTAGAGTTGGTAAAGGTGGATGAGTTTAAGTTGGGATCAACAGTTCAGAGTAATGGTGAATGTGGAAGAGAGGTGAAGAGAGTACAGGCAGAGTGGAATGGGTGGAGAAGAGTGCCAGGAGTGATTTGTGACAGACAGGTACCAGTAAGAGTGAAAGGGAAGGTCTACAAGAGGGTAGTGAGACCAGCTATGTTATATGGTTTGGAGACGGTGGCATTGACAAAAAGGCAGGAGTCAGAGCTGGATGTGGCAGAGTTAAAGATGTTAAGATTTGCACTGGATGTGACTAGGATGGACAGGATTGGGAATCAGTATATTAGAGGGTCAGCTCAGGTTGGACAGTTTGGAGACAAAGCAAGAGGCGAGATTGCATTGGTTTGGACATGTGCTGAGGAGGGTTGCTTGGTATATTGGGAAAAGGATGCTAAGGATGGGAGCTGCCAGGTAAGAGGAAAAGAGGAAGGCCTAAGATAAGGTTTATGGATGTGGTGAGAGAGGACATGCAGGCGGTTGGTGTGAAAGAGCATGATGCAGAGGACAGGAAGAAATGGAAACAGATGATCCACTGTGGCGACCCCTAATGGGAACAGCCGAAAGAAGATGATGAATTCCAGTTTACAGACATCAGTAATAGCGTTCTTAAATTCTGAGAAAGAGGGTGACATATCAGGTTTCCAATTTCTGGTTATAACCTTTCTAGAAACAGTTAAAATAGAACACACCAGGGGGTATTTATTTTTTTTACACAAGCAGGAACTGGTGTATTAAATAAATCCAATGACTGATATGGGACAAAATTGTCTGAGAATAAAGCCTTGAAGAAAGTTGTTTGCATACTTCTTAAAACTTCCTGAGATAACACTCAATATGAGACCAGTCAGCCTTTATTTCTATTTTACATCTCCATCATGTACCGTCTCTTTTATTAATTTCCCATTATATGGGGGTGTTAAGATCTGTTTTTAAATTTCCAGGCAAATAATCATTTAAGAGAGGAAGTAGTCAATTTGGATGATTCTAATAGCATTTTCTTATCTTCATCATTAGGTGGATTATTATTAACTAAGGCAAAATAGTTCCAGTCATTTTCTGAATAATTTGTTTAATTTCTAATAATTTTATATATTTGTGAAAGTTTGCCATTATTAGGAAGTTTATGTTGCAAGGATAGAACCATAAAGCTGAATAACGTAGGGATGTTTACTTTTTACTGGTTTACATTGTCTATTTGATTAGACACAGACTGTCTACAGGCTTGTATTTCTAACCGTATATTTTTGTTTAACTCGTATTCATGAATTAAATAATCAACAGATTTCAATTTGTCATTTATCAGCAACTGAAACCAATAAATTAAATGTTTATCCTTTAATATCATCATTTTTGCAGATTCTGAAGAAAACCTAGTTCCTTGTATAAAAGCAATAGGAGAAAGAAGGAAGTTCCAGGCTTTATAGTCTGATCTTTTGTAAATAAAATTTCTGAAATTGTTTAGCATAAGTAATATATAGTGAGATGTATATATTTGAGAATTGTGTGTAATGAAAAAGTCTTTTAACAACCGGATTGTTCAGAATTAATATTTTATGAGTTAGATTTATTACTTGGGTTAAAAGATAAAATTTCTAAGAATTTCTTCCATTTGGTGGTGTAATATGCGTCAGTTAACAGAGATATAGATTTAATAACAGAGGAGATTGAGTATAGTTTCAAGTCAGGTAAACCTATTCCACCACTAGACCAATCGCTCAGATGATGAGTTAAGGCCACTCTAGGTTTATTTGGAATCAATAAGAACTTTAAAATTCCTTTGTAAGAGTTTTAGGGGGTAGTAAATATAATTGAACAATATATAATTTTTTTGGCAATATTATCATTTTAATAATAGTCTCTCCTCCATTGAAGGAGTTTATTCCATTTATTTATATGATCCTTTATGGAGTTGGTTTTATTATAATTAAGATGTATTCTACTTTTAATATTTTAGTTAATATTATCCCTAAATATGCTAATACCCTCTGCTTGGCTAAATATTTATTGAACTTATCTAATTTAATGTTAGAGTAAATATGAAGCATTTTTGTGTTTTATCATTAAAGAATAAACCTAACTTCCTTTGAAAGATGTCCATAGTCCTAAAAACAGCAGTTATGGAAGCATTGTCTCCCTTCGTGGTAAGGAGAATATCATCCACGATCTGGGTCTAATCTTATTAAATTAGCCAGTGGTTCTGTCACCTTAGTAAAAAGCAATGGGGAAAGAGGACAAACTTGTTTGGTCCCTTTAAGGATTTGTATATCTTGTGAGGTGTAAGTACCTATTTTAATGTAGGCTTGACATCCCTTATAGAGATGTGAGATAAGTTGAATGAAATTATTAGAAACATGTATTTCTTCCAAAAGAAAGAGTAAATAGCCCCAGTTAACAGAATCAAAAGCACAATTTATATCTAAGCTGATTAAGGTTAAATTTTCTTTTAAATTTTTAGTAGTCAGTTATTGTTAAAATCCTCTGTAAAACCTGTTTGGTCCTCATCATCTAGATAGGGAAGACATATTTTAATCTGTCAGCATAGATGGACATGAACATTTTATAATCAGCATTTAAAAGAGAGATAAGTCTATATGAGGAACATTTAGAGGGATCTTTTTATTAGCTTTCAATATGGAAGAAACTAGTGTACATTTCCAAGAAGGAGTAATAAACTTGTCTTGGGAAATAGAAAAGACTTTATGTAATAAGCTTAAAGCTTCTTTAGGCATTATTTTATAAATTTCAGGAATTATTCCATCATTACCAGGGGCTTTATGTTGTTTTAGTTTATTAATTTGAAGTTGGAGTTCAGAAAGTGAAATGGGTTTATCTACGGAATCAACTTGTAGTTTTGATAATTTGTGTTTAGTGTGTTTATATTTTCTTTAGAGTCGACGATATTTAATTTCTGGTTAATCTTGTTAAAGTAATATCTAAATTCCATCAATATAGCATACAAATCTGTAACATTTTTAGGAGAAAAAAATGCCATTAATATGATGGAGTTTACTAAGTCTTTTGGTCTTATTAGCTGTTATTTAAAGTTTTAGGGTTTACAGAGAATTTTATAAATTTAAATTTCTCAAATTTTTCCAAATTAATCTTTGTCTTGTGATTTAATATGTCCAAATATTTATTATTTAAAGTATTACTTTCTTCTTCCTTCACTTTTGTTTTTGAGTTGTAAAGTTTTAACTGGTCAAGTTTCATTTGTATGTCATGTAAATCTTTCCCATTGATTTTGTTTTTTGTGGTACCAATTAATGATTTTTCCATATAGATAAGATTTTAGTGCATCCCATATATACATCTCAGAAGTATCATAAGCACTGTTAATAGTAATGAATCTCAGAGGTGATGGTCCTTGAAATCTTTTAGTTGTGTTATGTAAGCTGGTATTCTTTTAATTTGAACATTATAGTTTGTACTAATTGTTAACTCAAAGGTTATAGCGTTATGGTCTGAGAGGGGACAAGAGACTATTTTTGTTTTACCCAAACTGCTGATCAGTTCATTTGAAAGGAATACTCTATCAATTCTAGAGTATGTACCATGTTGATGTGAGAAAAATGTAAAAAAAAAAAAAAAAAAAGGAACTTGTTGCAGTAAAATCATTACCATCTTTCAAGCAATTATGTATCTATAAAGTCTTTCAAGTGTTTAGCAGGGGCTAGAATTCTCATTTTATCAGAAGCATTAGAATCATTATCAGTTAAAATACAATTGAAATCCCCTGCTAGAATAATATTACCCTTAGATAAATGTATTATTTGATTCAAGTGCCGATTCACTGTGTTTGATCCAATTCCTGGAATCTAATAGATATTTATAAGAGTGGATAACTTCTTGTTAAATTCTATTGTAACAGAGCAAAACATTCCTCTTATATTTATAAACATCAGTAATCTCGGAAAGAGGTAGAGTATTCCTCCACAGGATGGCTGCCCCTCTTTTCTTTTGCAAATGTTCTGAATTAGTACAAAGTATTAAGTTTAGCTATGTCTTCTTCTAAAAGATCTTTCTTGCAAAAAACTAAATGAGATGTGTAGTTTCAGATATTTAAATAAACTTCTCTTACACGGATTGGTTAGACCATTAATATTAATAGATAGACATTTTAAAAGATACATATTGATTACTCAGAAGATTGAAATTACATTTGATCATTAATATTTTTTGTAAATTAAAACATATCACTGCATCAGTATCAAAAAGATTGTTAGTAAATGTTAAATCTGTCAGAATCCAAAGGTTAATATAATTCAATTTTGAATGTACAGTAGACACCATAAAAAGATATGAATAATAATAGTAAAAAATTATAATTCTAGAACAACCCAACCCATTCCTGTAGTAACAAACTCCCAACCTGAGTAGCATTTTCTACTCAAATCAACCACCAACCCAACAACAGCAGTTATTTAAGCTTCACCACATGAAATGAATTATTTAACATATGCTGGAGAAGAATAGTGATTTCATCATCAGTATATTAACGGATTCTTACAGCCTAAAAATATTAGTCATATATAAGTCCAGATGAAAAGAACCAAGATCCACAAGTAGTGAAGTTAGAGGTCCAGGAACCACACAAACCAAAGTCCAAACCACAAATCCAATTTATTGACAGCAAAAACAGACCAAATGCAGTCAAGCACTTTTGTCTTTAGCAAATACTTCTTCAGAACTCCTGAATTAGTCATATATATAATAGAGTAATTTTCCTAAGAAATAAGGTCCGCAATTCATTCAATTGAACAGAATGTTTATAAAACGCTATATTAAAATTATCTGGTCATACTTCATTTTAACTTAGACTAAGGTACATAATAGAAGTATCCAGTAATACAGAATAGCAAATCCTCAGTATCTTAGCAGAATTTCTATAATCACTTTGAACACTAAACTAGGTCTCCCTTGTAAAAAGGCCATGGGCCTAATGAGACTAACCTGAACAAAACTGGTAAATGAGTAAAGAGAATAAAGTAAAAAGGCTTCAGAGTTGAGGTGTAGGATTTAATTTTAAGATTACTGGAACTTTTTATGTTTGTCAACCTTATGTCTTTGCTTGCAAGTAGGAGAATTATGCAAGGCTAAATGATTCTCTAGAATTTGTAAAATTAGGTCTACTGCCCAAAATGCTATTTTGTTAGAGCAAAGGAATAATTGTTGGTTCCTGTAAACCTCATGTGCTGTTTATCTATATGTTGTTTAGTGTTATTGAACTTTGTGCTGTGACCTCATCTGTTACTGCTTCTCTTTCCCATCTTATTATTCATAAGGAGCTCAATTTTATGTAGTCCTGTTGTTTCCTCTGTGACATTTTAGATGTCTGTATCACTATAGTAATTTCATTTCTAATATTCTACCTTCACAGACTACTGTATTTTATACCCTTCTAACATCTACTAGCAAGATGCATCTATCAGTACTCTGCATTGGAATTCCATGTAATAAATACTAATTATACTTTGTAGGCTATATGTTTCCCACAACTGGGCAAACGTCACTATCATGACTGCATTTCTGTTCATCAATTGTGTCTGCATCACTATCGTATTCAAAAAGAGGATTGCAGAACAGTTTAACTTTATCAGAGCTTCTCTTTCTACAGATCGTGTGTTGCTTTTGTAGAGTTTATAGTGCAACTTATCCTTGTTACTCAGTACACTTTCCATACATTACATTTTATATAATTATAGAGTACACAATTTAATGTGTTGTGTATCTTATCTTTATTGCTCAATACTCCCTTCTAACATTGCTTTCTGTGTATTTACAGTGTACACTGTAATGATGTGACGTGTATCCTTTCGTTATTTGTAAGTGATCATTCTTCACATATTACATATATTCATGAGTAAATTACCCAGCCTAACTGTGCTGTGTATTTTACATACATCTGTTACTGTACTCACAACCTGTTTATTACTTTTCTGTACAAGACAGTGGGGTTCTATTATGTGCATCACTATGTACTGGTCAGCATTTAGTGTATCATTACCACCTATAGATCGGAAAATCACTGCATCAAAGACAGTAAGATATAATTACAACTGTTGTATGTATCATTTATTTGAATAACATTCAGGGTTCATCTGAATAATCAAGTCACTAAATAAAGGCAAATACTTGAGTCCCAAACTTCACAGCCCCCAGGGGCCATATATCAAAGTAAAACTCATTAATCTACCAACCTCCGATGTCCATAAAAGCAGTCTTAAAATCTGTCTTCATAAACTTTAAATATTAACATAATGTTTGAGCTTCCAGTCTCTCATCCTTTCTCTAGAAGAGTATATAGGTGTAAAACATCATCATTTACAATATTAGTAATTTTCCAAGTTTATAGAAGCAGTATTTAAGCTTTGATCCTGTCAGATTTAAATCACTATATAATAACTTAGTTTCAACCTTCACGTCCCATCTTTTTTCAAAAAGTGCAAGTTTGTTACAGCCTCTAACAAAACTATAAGGTTACATTGTTAGTATGCTTAAAAGGATCATACAAGTAATATACTCTTTACGCACTAAAACAATAAGGCCTGAATGGAAATTTAAAAATCCTATCCTGATATTAACCACTAATCACAATGACTGCTGGCTGGTCCAACATGTGCTGTTTTAGCTTTAAATCAAATGTATTGTGTTTTAGCTTTAAATCAAATATATAATGTCGAATAAATTTTTGAAATAATTTTTGGTGGAATCACTTGGCACGAAGCATTCTCTTTTGGATTACTGGTATTTGGATTTGAATGCTTACGTTGTTGTTTTTACTGGTCAAATGTATTTCTCCCATAAGGTACCATATAGCCTGAAAAATTAAACTGTCTGGATTTCTGTCTTTCTGTAATAACCATTTAAGAGATTATTTTTTAAATGTTTATCTAGAGGGCTGGACTGTAATTGGAAAGAGTCCTCTGCACTAGGCTATCCCCCTCATTAAATTATAAATGTAATGTTGCCTTAGTACTAAAAGCAGACCCAACAGTGTGTGTGTGTGTGTGTGTGTGTGTATATATATATATATATATATATATATATATATATATATATATTTACTTCCATCTGTGCTGTCAGAAAAATATTACAGGGACAAAATTAGTTTATAAAATTGAAGGTTCCACATTAGCACGCATCCCATGATAGACACGGAAACTCAATCGTCCATCATTACCCAGTATCTGCCAGAAAACCACAACATTTACTAGGAACATGCCAAAAATACGACAAAAAAAAATCCAGGCACCTCACGAAAATCTAGACAGCTGAGAGGTATGAGAGGATACAAGGATTCATGTTAGCCAAACAGGACACAGTATCAAAAAAGCTATCCCTGTAATCCAGATCTCTTAACTCTTTGCAGAGCACTCATATTTTTTCCTTGCATTACCTGCCCCATTACTCATAAAAAAAAATATTTTTTGGCAATATTTTAGTTTAGACCACACCATCTTGTAGTTTGTCATGCCCCTTCTGTAACAAACTATGCAATGATGCTTATGCCCACTTAAAGAAACACAGCAGGAATTTAATGAAAGTCAAACCACAAGGGACCAGTTGTAAATATTGCTCTTATAAATTCAGAATGTTGCTAGAATAACAAGACATGAGTTAGCATGGATATGCTCTGGGCCTCCCCATACGAGAAACAACATATATTGCATGGTGCCAGAAGCAGACATACCATATTTATATACACACAGTACGTTATATGTAATTTTTTCTTTATAATATTCTGCATTCAACTTGTATTCACATAAAACTATTCCTGATAACTTGTGATTTAAGTATAGAACATTTTCAGACTTGCTTTGGCCTCTCCTGAAGTGCTGAAGCTCCTATCTAATATCTCTGAACTGTTCAGATTCCTGCAGAATGCCCAGACCCATGCCCCATATATTATCAAATTAGTTGCTTCCTAGCAAACCACTGAGAATTAAAGTCACAAAACAATTCATATAATTAGGTTTCAGACTCTGTATCACTCAAAAAAAAAGTGACAATCTACTTAATATATCCAAGAACCAACTTGATGCAAATTTATACATACACAGCTTGAATGAATGTTGCCCTCCCTCCCTCCCTCTTAAAAATGGGTTGTAATCAAAGCATTGTTTACGATCTGCACATTAATGAAGTTAACTCACAAATAAAGAAGTCGTCACTATAGGGAAAGACAGTAACATAGTACCACTACAGCTAATGAAGACTAGGTCTCATGTTCCAGCTCCATTTCAGTTCGGAGACTCAAGGATGCTAATCTAATATATAAAAAGATCCTACAACAATTTAAGCATAAGGGCATATTAAAAAGTTAATACATACTAGAATATAGGTTTTTTCATCGATGTGAGTCTTCGCAAGTTGAAATCATTGAGGCAGGGTTCTTTCCTGAAGACTGAGTAAACAATGATGTTCAGAGGTCACTTCCTGGTTAGTCTGCGTATACGCAAGGATAAAAGAAACCTTTCTGAAACCTAAGTGGCTCGTGACAGCTAACTTTGTGAAGTACAAGTAAGGAGGAAAAGATGTTTTCAGTGGGGAAGTAAATGTAAAATCAAAAGCAAAAAACCATATGTGCGGTCCTCTGATGGCAATAAAACGTTCACAGTTCCAATATTCAAAAGACGATACACACGTCTATGTAAAGCTTTGATTACAGTTCAATGAATAAGGTTCGAGCTGGCACTGATGAGCTGTAATATGATTGTAGTTAAAAGCAGATTCTATATCATATAACTGCCACAAAGAAGATGAGCTGTAATACGATTGTAGTTAAAAGCAGATTCTACATCATATAACTGTCACAAAGAAGATAAACAGTATAGAAATAATATCAGACTTAGTATAATTGCTACTATTTCAATAAACCCAAAAAATAAATATAAATTAGAGAACAGTTATCTAGGTACTTTGTCACAAAGATAGTGAAACAGTATAGAAATACTATCAGATATATAATTGCTACTATTTCAGTAACACATAAATACAAATTAGACAACAGCTATCCAGGTACTTTTTCACATGCATTCAAAACAATTACTGTGAAAAGAGAAAACCATGTATATGAGAAAACCATGTATATGAGAACATATGTAGTAGGAGTCCCAGTTGTTAAAATTACTAGCAAGAGATAAAATACTTTGTCTATTTCCCCAAGAGGGAATAAAAAAAAAACACATTTTAGATTATGAAGGAAATTATTTATTTTTCAGTTTCTTTTTTTATCTGTAGCTTTCAAGGTGGTGGTGTCCACAACTCTCTTCAGTGAAGCAGTAAGCCCATTCCATGTCTTCAATTTTCTCAAGAATTGTGTTACATCTAAAGTAGTTCATAGCAGTTTCCATATCATTGAAGGTTTTGGGACCATCTGCCAGAAATAATTTGTCTAGCCGGGAACAAAATATGTGATTTAATTTGACACCTTTTAAGTTCCCTAATCAGTGGTAAGAAAAGGTTTCTTTTAGAAATAGCAGCAGAGTAGTCATTGTTGAAATGGATTATACTGTCATTTATTTTGATAGGTGACTTGGACCATGCTGTTTTAAGGACCAGTTCTTTGTCTTGGGTAGAAAGGAATCTTAAAAGTACTGATTTAGCTGAATTATTTTTATTAGAGAGGAAACTAGGGATCTGTGCACCCTTTCGAATGGTAGGACAGAGCCTGAGGATGATCAAGTACTTTAGGTAACCAAGTAGTCAAAAAATTTACCACACTGTTACCTTCAATATTCTCTGGAAGTCCAAAAATCCTAATGTTTCTGCGTGACCTATTTTCCAGATAATCAATTTCAAGTTGAAGCATAGAATTCTGTTTCAGAAAAAGTTCAATATTGTTTGAAGCATAGAATCCTGTTTCAGTAAAAGTGCAATATTGTTTTCTTCTTCTTGCAGTCTACCATCCATGTCACTTAATGCCTGTTCAGTTCCAGAGATCTGAGATTTCTGTTGCTGAAGGTCTTCACGAATAATCTCCATCTGCTTTGTCCATTTTTTCTTAAGATTGTCTGGTTTTTAGTCAGTATAATCTATTTTCATAGATAAGTCATGTATGTTTGTTAGTAGAGACTACAGTTCTTTTCAGTGTATATTCTTTTTTTCAAAAAACATTTTTATTTTTATTTCATTATAAACATATACAAATGTACATGTAACATATACAATAAAACAATAATTTTATCCATGAGAAGTTATCAGTATTTGTTCAAAAGGTTTTCCAGCTTTTGCCATGCTATTTTTTATGAGTAATGTTATGAGTTCTATAACAAATGGTTTGCAGTTCTTTTTTACAAACAACTTTTGCTAAATTAATAAATTTTTTAAACATCAAATCTTGTTTACTTTTCCAGTTCAAAGTAATGACTTTTCTGGCAATTGCAAGAATTGACCAGAGTAACTGAATCTGAGATTTAGGTATTACATTAGGTATAGGAACGTTGACTAGGATTAGTGAGTTAGAAATATGACAGTAATCAGACCATAAAGCATTTACAAAATATCTGAAGTCTTTCTAGTATTGAACAATATTTCTACATTCAATGAACATGTGAACCCAGTTTGCCTCTAGTAATTCATCACATTTCCAACATTTACTTTCAATGTTTGCGTATAAGATTTATCTTATATGGAGTATAGAAACTCCTAGTCATAAATTTCCATGTATAAAATCTCCAATATAATGAAGAAGAGGTACCATACGTAGATTTCAATAACAGTTTTTTGGATTTATCAGATATTTGTTCTCCATTGATCTTTATATAATAATTCCAGAATTCTGAGTCAAACTTTGAGTATCTTCTCTTATCTTATAAATAGGTGAGATACTTAATTTTTGATAATCTGTCTTTTCAAGACATCTAATAAAAAGCTGGATCAAACTAGGTATAGATTCAGTCTCTAGATAGATTGATACTCTCATTTTGTTTTCTATAAACTGCCGTTGAGTGTACAAACAAACAACTGTCTTGACTATTATCAAAACTACATAGAAGAGAGTTTAGTGGTTCAATACTCTTATTTTCAATAAACTGATCCCAGAATATCAAGTTACTTCCTTTCATTTTTGCATCGCATTGATGTTGAAAGAATCTAGGCAGTCGGGATTATGCTATACGGAATATAAGAAATAGGAATTGTTTAATGTTGTAATTACAATCAGTTATATTTTTGAAGTTATTAAATATTTGATGCCATAAGAAAAATGATCAAACTTCATATTAAGTAAACAAAATTCACGTGAAAGCCAATGAACTCTACTTATTCCCTATTGTTCCTTAAATTGATTTTCTATAGTTCTGACATCAGTTATATGAATCTCATGTATTATTTTCCAGCCAGATATATAGGTAGGTGAGATCCAATGTAATATTACAGTAATTATAACTGATTTGGAATAAATATCTAAGCTAGGGAATGCTATCCCATTACTGTTCCAAGCTCTAATGTGCCATTTATATGCAATCCTAGGTTTTAAGAGGAACCATAAAAAATTAAATATCATGAAATCTAATTTTTTAAATACGTTTTTTGAGGGGGGTAGTATCAATGACTGTATATAAAATAAAATTTTAGGTAAAATTATCATTTTAATTAGAGAGTCTATCCTCTGTTGTGAAGAACATTTTATTCCATCTTTTGATTAGTTCACTAATGGTGGTCATTAAATTATTGTAGTTTAGTTTAACAGACTCTTTCCATGTATTCTTTATACTGACACCCAAATATTCTAATACATCATTCTCCCAATTAAACAGGCTATTCTCTCATGTTTTTGTTGATCTTTTTGTTAATTAGTAATGTTTTGGATTTATTATGATTAAATTTAAGCCCTGAAATTCTTTCAGACTTGCTTAAGGTATTTATAACATCATGCAAAGAATCATCAGTATCACCCAACGTTAACATGATGTCATCAGCAAATAATTGTATCTTAGGACACTAGTTCTTATTAATTTGAAAGCCTTTTTTATATTTTGCGTATTTCTGATATATGCAGCAAAAGGTTCCATTGAAAGAGCTAACAATAATTGTGACGAAGGACAACCTTGTCTACTTCCCGTGAGGATTTCTAGTGGTGAGGATAGACATGGTCTGATTTTCATATAAGCTTGTGCCCCACTATAAATTTTCATCAGTAAGTTGACAAAGTCTGAGGAGAATTCAGAACCAATCAGAATTTTTTGTAGAGAAGACCAACTAATAGAATGAAAAGCCTTTTCTGTGTTCAGGCTGATGATGGTTTTCTGTATTTGCATGCTGTGTCTATTAATGATAATAATTTAATAATGTCATCTTGCACTTTTCTATGAAGAATGAACCCTGTCGGATCATATTATGTATTAGATTAGGTAATATTTTCTTTATCCTATTCACTAATATTTTCATGAAAAATTTATAATAGGGGTTTAGTAATGAAATTGGCCAGTATGAATCACAAGATTTGGGGCCCTTACCTTATTTTAAAATGTGGGGGAGATTGAATATTTCCACGATGGGGGTGTTATACATTTTTACCTAACCATAGTAAAGGCACTCTTCATTTTCTTTATTAATCTTATATAGTTCAGGAATTATTCCAACCAGCCCTGGAGCTTTATTATCTTTTACATTTTTTTATTTGCTCTTTCACTTCTATTATTTGTTTGTTTATTTAATATATTATTTTGTTCCATTGACACCTTAGTAGTTATATTTTCTTGAATAAAAGTATTTATTACATTATCTGTCTCAAAAAGTGGTGTGTAGTTATTTATATATTTATAGTAGTTTTTGAACAGTTCTAGTATGCCCATTAGGTTAGATGCACTCTTAACTGAACTATCACTTTTATATTTAATCTCATTAATAAGATTTTGATTGTTTTTTTTTTGGATCTTACCGCTATTTTGTGTAGATATTGGGGATTTACATCATAATATTGTAATTTCAAAATTTCCAGGTTTATGGCTACCTTATGATTCAGAATTTCTAAGTATTTCTGATTTAACTTAGTAATTTCATTATGTGCTACTTTGTTGTTTGGTTTTGCGTCCATTTTTATCTTGTCTATGGTTTTTTGCAAGTCTAAAAGTTCTTTGTCCCACTCTCTCCTTTAAGATACCAAAATTTAATTCTACCATATATATAAACTTTAAAGGTGTCCCATAGTACAATATCAGTCACTTCACCATCATTTGTTTCCATAAACATGTCTTTTTCTTTCATTATCCATTCCCTAAAGTCTTTTAACTTAGTTATATAAGCAGGAATTCTCTGTAGAAATCTTAATTCATCGGTACGTGTAGTTAATGTAAAGTTTTTAGCATTATGGTCTGAAAGTGGACAAGTCATTATAGATAAGTCACTTATTTTTGAGTATATGTTATTTAATACAAAGACCTTAGTATGTTTGTTTGTGTACCAAACCAATATGAATAGTGAGTATAAAATAAGGAATAATGTTCTCTTAGACCATGTATATCTTTAAGGTTCATCTGATTTGTAAAGGCATTTAACTTCTTGGCTTGATATGTTAGTTTTATTTCCCTGATAATAGGCAGTTGAAATCACCTGTTGCTATAATTTCCCCTTTTGCATTTAAAGTAATCAGATCCAGATATTTGTCAACATATTTAGTACTTAGTCCTGTTATCCAGTATGTATTAATCAAAGTATAATACTTCCTGTTGATTTCCAAAATAACCATGCTTATCATTCCATCTTTATTGGAAAATCTATAATTCTTGGCATAGTATAAGTATTTTTCCATAGAATAAGGGTGCCCCTTCTCTTAGTCTTAAAACATGAATCAGCCAGAATGGTATAGTCATTAAATGAGTATTTTTGTAGGTCTTTTTATAATACATGGTTTCCTGTAAAAAGATTAATCTGGACTTTATGCATTTTTATATATTTTAGCAAACCGGCTCTTTTGACATTATTGTTCAAACCATCAATATTTAATTGCAAACATTTATAAGCCATTGACTATAATGTGTGTTACTTACTGAAAGACCTTTCTTCCATGTTGACTTGAAATCTACTGAAAACTTACTTATGGATGCAAAACGTGTAAGCACAACTTTCCAAAACTATTTATAAACACATACATGAAGCATAACGTTTCTGCTTTTGTTAAAAACTTAATTAAACCATCCATCCACCACCTTTCCAACACCAAAAGACAGAAATTATCCATCTCTGCTTAGAATATAGTATAAAAACAAAAAAGAAAAGCATTATGAAAGCAACTAAATAAATCTGAGTCCATGAAATGTACATTAGAGTGAGAGTGTCCAGTATAAATTAGAATGAGAGTGTCCAGTATAACTGAAACTATATGAATGTCACATATAATAGCACTCTGATATGTAGATATGTCAGAAATACACATCAGATCAAAGTATGTATAAACATTAAAAGCTGAAGGTTAAGAAGATTGTTAATATTTCCAAGACTTTTCAAGAAACATCAGATGTTTTATCGATTTTTGTCAGTCATCTATCCAACATTTTTCATGTATCTGTTGACGAAAAAAAAACATATATATATATATATATATAAATAAACACATTACAAAAAAAGCATCACAACCCTCTGGTTAGTTACTAAAGGTTTAGTTATGTAACATAAGTCTGATGTTAATATGCATAATGAGTTTTCTAATGCAGGTCCTAGTTCAGTTGCTGCCATTTAGTTATTAAAAGTGTCATTGAATCTGCAGAGTGTATGCATCTATAAAAGAACACAGGTATTTTCAAAGAAGTTAAACACTTTTATCAGAACTAATTATTTAATTACTGAACCTACACACATTGCCAACATACTGGCTGACAGGTTCAGTGCAAACTTCTCCCCCTCCCCAAAGGATAGATATTCCGAGGATTGTAGCCCCCCCGTAACATCAACAGCAGGGGTGAAGCTGCCTCACTACAGCCAAAAACAGCATCGCCATGGGTCCGGATAGGTGTCGGCTGTGTCCAATGAGACTCTTTGATGAGGAATTAAACCGGATTAGGACAGCTGTTTAATCCTAAGCTTCACCTCAGGGATCAGAGGAGTGGGTAGGGCGCGCGGTGACTGTGCACGGCATGGTGACGGTGCCTCAAAGACCCTCACAAATTGCTGCCCCCTACGCCCCAACCCTCATCACCTGCAAAAGCATGGAACCATCATATGGATCATGTAAATAAGGAACTAATGGAGACTTTGGACTTGACTTCCAACTCAGTTTTAGAAAACAAGGGCTGAGATCCTGCCTGAGATCTCTGGTTCTTTTGAGACAGTCACCAAGGCCATTGATGAGGAGGCGAAGGATACAGAGAGGCTCTCGACCTGGCAAGACCTCCAACCCGCAACAACCATTGAACAAACTCCCACTCAGGTATCAACAAAAATCAAATCAACAAGTGGACAGCAGACAGCACAGGGTCAGAGTGCTGGGGAACCCACAGACACTCAAAGACAGGTCACAGCAAGTGGGAGTGTCCTACAGGGCTGAGTCCTGGGTGGTGTCCTCCCAGTCAGTTCATCAGTCCTGGGTCCAGCATCTACTACTGTTCTGTAGTAGAAAGCAAACCAAGAGGTTATGACTGACAAAGTTTGAAGAGATAAAAACTAGGTACATAGTGAAGCTACATCGAAAGCAGATATCCTCAGAGAGGGGCCTCACAGAGGACGGCCTCAACTGGTGCCAGGCCCTGCTGCAGTTAGCATGAAAAGGAAAATAGTCATGCCCCTTGGGAAAAACAAGGCTGGAACCTACCAGCTACATAAGGGTGGGAAGAGATGAGGACAGAAAAAAGTCACAGGAATCTGGGGACCCAGGTTGACAGTAACCTTCCGTTTTTTGACCCATCTACTTCACAGTAGTTGCGGAAAACCCGGGATTATCACCCACATGATCATGAAGGGATTCACGCATACTCATCAAGGGAGGTCATAGATCTTGAGTACCTCCTATTAAGTACATGATAATTTAGAACAATGCCTGACCCGGAAAAAGTCCTGCAAAGACTGCAAGTGCCTCATAAAAAGCCCAAATCACCTCACCAAAGGATAAAAGGTAAAACTCTATGTCTTATGCTGCCGACTGCTTTGCTCTCAGCTCTATTCCAGTCGACACATAAGCTTAAACCTAGATTTACCTGTGCTTCACCTCAAAAAAGACCATATCAAACACCCACTGTTGATAGATAATACCTCTGGAGACCCAAAAAATAGAGCTTGGGGGAGGACACGGTTATGACCCAGACTCCCTATTGGCTGTGACATAAAGCGCACCAGAGACCCAGGAGCACCTTCTCAACCAGACCTATGGATGTGAGGAGAAATCACCTACAGATTGCAGAGCACAGATCTGGTCTTGTTCAAGAGGCATTGAGGATAGGCATAATTGCAGATAACCACCCCAGGGATTAACTAAGCGTCACGAATTGGGCAGGCCACCATTTTAAGTGAAGGACAACAGAATTTCAAGAGAAAAGAATTCTAAATACAGCCATTTAACAA
Organism: Protopterus annectens; assembly: GCF_019279795.1. Lineage (NCBI taxonomy): Eukaryota > Metazoa > Chordata > Ceratodontiformes > Protopteridae > Protopterus > Protopterus annectens. Next base: position 691,967,146 of record NC_056737.1, on the reverse strand, counting down.
GTTCAAAAGGTCAAGTGATATCACTGTTTGTTCAAGCTGCAGCTTCATAAACTTGTTAAAAAGTATCTAGTCTCATGCACAGCCAGAGGTTGCCTCTAGTGAGGGAAAAAAGCATTTTCGGCATGAAATCAAGTCTTGAAGCTTTTAGAGTTTACGGGAAGCAAAAAAAAAAAAAAAAAAAAAACGCTCCAGCTGCCTTGTCAGTGCATGTCATGAATCGCCACAATGAGAACAGTCACACACACCACCAGTTTCCTCACAAAACATCAACATCATGAAAAAAATAACCTTTTCATATAAAACAGCTATTTAGAAGTAACAACAGCTACCTGAAATCAGAAAGCATTTTATAACATTTCAGTCATTTACCCACCAGTTAACCAGACCAGAGAGAGGAAAAAATAAAAGAACCGAATATATATATATATATATATATATATATATATATATATATATGTGTATATATAAAACTTATATTTAGCTATCTATAAAACACCATTAGTGTACTGTATTAATGTTTATATGTGTCTAAACAAAGAGTCTAAAACATCTAGTTAGAAACACTAATCAGAAACAGTTACTCCACCATTGACCCACTAGAAAAAATGCGCTTTGATATTAAGTGAAATTATACTATTAATGAAGAATTAGAAGACATATATCATTTGTAGTTATTTAAAAGGGAAAAGTATGTAAAGCACTTATAGTGGAGAAAAGAGAGAAAAGGAACATTAACAAAAAAGAATAGGAAGAGAGAGAGAGAGAGCGCGAAAGAGAATGTTATTGAAATACTTAGTACTATATGTAATTAGAAGAAGTAGATATAGAAAGGAAAAGGGAAAGTTAATAATGAATATGATTTGCATTACCTTACAGTACAGAGATTTTCCAGAATGAAATATATTATGATTCATAAAACAAAGCATTTAGAACTGGAAGGAATGTATTCATTTGTCCTTTAGTTTCTTAGTTTTGTTTGCTCCTTCCTTCACAGACCATCCATTTTTTGTTGCCTGTCTCTTCAAACTCTGGGATGACCATTCCATTTCTTTGTTCGACAGTATTTTCTTCTTTTGGATAAATTCTACTGCATCTCGTAGGGAATCAAAGATCTTCACTCCTTCTGGCAAGGTGATTTTTATTCTTGCAGGAAAAAGAATTTGTGCTTTAATATTGGCTTTTTTCAAGGACTTAATTAGAGGAACACACTCCTTTCATGACTATAGACGTGTAGTCATTGTCAAAACGAATAACTTTTTCACCCATCTTAATAGCGGAATTAGTCCAAGCTAATTTCAGCACCAAGTCCTTGTCTTGTGAGGAAAGAAATCTAACTGTTACAGACATGGGGTTAGATGAACTCAGAGATGAAGCTGTATTTGCCAGGGACAGATGAGCCCTCTCAATTCCAAAAGAGAGGGATTCAGGCATGTTTAGTGCTGATGAAAACCACTTAATGAGGAATTGAATCATGTTAGCACTCTCTTCCTTCTCAGGAATTCCATATATACTTGTGGTGTTCCTCCTTGATCTACTTTCAATGTCTTCCAGTTTCTCAATCAGCCTGGTGTTTTTTTTCAGAAGAAATTCATTATGGTCATTTTCTGTCACTCTAGTATCTAGGTCAGTTACGGTTTTCTCCAAGGCAAGAACCTGTTCAGATTGCTTTTTACTATTCCATTTAAAAGTTCCAGTTGTTTACTGCATTCTTGTTTGATAATATCCATTTTGTTGTCAAATTTGTCCATTTTAGTGACAGTTCTTGGATGTTTGATATTATAAGATGTAGTTCTTTCTTCACTGCATTCTCCTGGTATGAGTTCTTTGAGTTGCTTATGTTGAGATCTCCAGTAAAAAACTTTTTGACAGGAATAATTAAAAAATTCTCTTCACTATGTATTAATTTTTAGAAAATAATAGAAAGTCTATGTTACTCTATCTTTTAGTATACTTTTAGTTAGATTTTTCTGAAAACTAAAGTATATTTCCTGTCAGGATATTAAAATCGAAGCAGAGCTATGGATTTCTGCTGCTTTCAGACTGGCATCTTGGCCATGCCCCGAGTAAGTATAGATTCTTGAGAAGTGTTCTTGGAGAAGCTCATCTTAATAGCAGGATGATGAGAGAAGTAGTTGAAGTATCTTTTTGACAGGAAAAGTTCAAAATTCAAAAAACATTTTTTGATACAATTCTATGTGATTCTAATAATTATCATATAAAGTGAAAAGAATCTTGCTTGGATTGATTAAAATTGTTAAATCCTGTCAAAGAAATTCTGAAATAGAGCTCAGAAAACTGCTGTTAACTAGAGCACATCTTGGCCATGCACCCTGTTCTAACAGTTATTGACAGCAAGGGAATTATTTCAAAGACAACTCTGCTGCTTTAAAATGTGTATATACTACCACCAGTTCTTGTGCCAATTACATCATCTCACTTGCCTCAACTTCAGGATATCCTTTAAACTGTAATGGAGATCTGATTCATTTTTTTATGACATTACATTTTTTTGACAGTTTTCACTACCTGCAGTCCTAGATACAGTATGTGATTATTTCACCACTTCTATTCCAATATGTTAGCATACTGGATGTACAGACTATTTAATGTACATATTCTGTACATTATGCATTCTGCAGAGGGTAAATCGTAAGCAATATAGTTTGTATCTCCATGTTATATCACCTTTCTTTAATTCCAAAGGAAATATAACAATAATTTAATCATATGTTCTTTACATAGCACTTGTATATGTTGTTCATTTTCTTAATCATGTACTTTTGCAAGTTTTACTTGGGCACCTTAGTAATGATGTTTGTCTGTGGAATGTAATTGTCTTTTGCATAGAGATTTAACACACAATACACACATACCAGTAGTTTATATTTCATAAGTATACTTTATTACGTTGTGGAAGAGTTTCATAATTTTCTTTCCAAAACCAATATGGCACTGCTTGGAATGCTATCAAGATGTTATAATTTGTTACAGTAATCCTCCCCAATGAAGTCAGCAGTAATAGACAAGTATACCAATTGTAACATTATATAGTCTGCGGTGGTGGTGCTGCGGTAGCGTTGTCGCCTCCCAGTAAGACGCTGTCCGGTTCGATTCTCAGCTAGAGCGTCTTCTGCGTGGAGACGTGTGAATGGGCATACCTTCGTTGAAGGTTGTGCATCAGGGCTGGCAACTCGGCATGTAAAAATCTATCTGCCAATCATTAGCAGACCGGAGTTTCGCTGTGGCAACCCCTAACCGGGAAAAACCGAAAGACACAACAACAACCATTACTATGATAACATTTGAGTTCACCAGAAAAATCTCTTCTAATTTCTCAGCTGGACTTTTTCCATGTAATGACTAGCTTTCCTTTAAGTAACCAAGTCAGATCTCCTGCTAAGCCAAGCATGGTGCTGATGCAGTGGAAACAATTTTGTCTTGTATATGCCTTTTACTTTCTTCTGTTCTTCAAATTTCTGAAAGCCATTAGTTCCGTCATTATATCAGAGAAATTTCAATTACATAGTGTCTTTATTATATCTCATTTTGTCAGTTAAAAATAATTTCCTCTTTTCTGGATCTGTATGTTAGGCTCAGTAAACAAATGTGTTTATGGTACACAGTAAATACCAGCAAACTTTTTTTTAAACAAGAAACCTCTGTATTAAATTATCAATTATGACATAGGCAGTCATACATTTATATAAACGAAAACAAACCATACTGACAATTTTAGTTGCAAACATTATACATTGCAAACCATATTGATGTAATTGTAGTTGCAAACATTATACATCACTTATCAGTCCGTCATTACATAGCTTATTCAAATTCTGCCTTTTTTTAAAACTCGTTCCTCCTCTGCATGTATAGTTTCCCAAAATTCACATTTTTTTCCTATGTAAGTTGCTCCTAGCCTTTACTAATGATGCCAGTTCCAGTTTTTATCTCTTACTATATTCACTACTTCTAGTAAAGTTGGTTAACTTTGGAATTCCATTTTCTAGTTCATAGGTGTGTACTAGGCTAATGGCCCTGGAGCCTTTATATGAATAGCCCATAGAAGTGCCCTGTTATTGTGCTGCCCGACGTTGGTTCCCAATGCCTCTATCAAGTAGAGCCACTGGAGTGATCCCTGGGGTGAACTTATTTCCCATCCACTCATCAAGATTTCAATTGAAGAAGGCCAGTGAAGTGCTCTGCTTGACATGTATGGGAAGTCTATTCCAGAGCATGGGCAGTCTCTGGGTTATGAACCTGCCCCTCCAGCATGTTCTATTGATTGTGGTAATGAGGTTGATGGAGTGTGTGGTGTGGAGAGATTGGGATTTCTTTAGATGTAGCATTTCTGACAGAACTTGGTCAGACATGGCTTTGTAAGTCAAGCAGAGATTGCCTCTTAGTAGACGATATGAGACACAGAATAGCTGGTGTTTTTTTGAGTCTATCCATGTAGGACATCTTTTAAGGCCTAGGATCCTCTTCTTGAGGTACTTTTGTGGCCTCTCCAGCTGTTGCAGGTGTCTAGTGAGGTTCATGCCAAATAGGGCATTATACTCTGGTCTAATGAGGGAAGAGTAGAAAAGAATGATTACCTCTTTATTCCTGGATGCAAAAACCTTGGTAATAAGATATGCCACATTGAAGGACTTTCTGACCACAGTGGCAATGTGGTGGTAAAAGGGAGAGGTTGCTGTCAACCTATGTCCCCAGATCTCTTATAATGCCTTCAGTGTTAAGTGGGCTCCCATTGATGTGGTAATTAGTGGGAACTGAGTTTTTTCCAAAGCGGCTTATGACGCATTTTTTGGCAGTAAGCTTAAGGCCATGGTTTCGACACCAGTCATTGTTCTCAGTGAGTCCTTTCTGTAGGATGTCTACATCACTTGGGGAGTTAATAATGGCTCCCAGCTTGCAGTTGTCTGTGAACTTGGTCAGCCAGAGTTCCTCTGTGTTGGCCTGGACTTCTGAGAACTAGATGCCAAACAGGAGAGGACCCGGGACCAATCCCTGTGGGATTCCACTCATGACTGGTCAGCAGTCTGACTTGGAGTTGCTACTTTCTCACTGTGGGTTCGATCTGTGAGCCAGTTTGCAACTCACCTAACAATATAGGGGTTGATGCGTAGTTTGGTATCAATAATTCCTGAGTGAGGAATGGTATCAAAGACCTTGGCTAGATTGAGGTAGGCTCTATGACCTGCCTTACCCTCATCCACAGCTCTGGTGACTGATTGACTCAAAGAAGTTAACCAGGTTGATCTACCTTTCACAAAGCCGAACTGCATGGGATCTAGAGTTTGGAGATTCCCTATATCCTTGTTAATTAGGTCCATGATGATGCTAGCCTTACATATCAGACTTGTCAGGCTAATGGGGCGATAATTGCCAGGGTCTGTAGTCGCTCCTCCTTTATGGAGAGGGATGACTGTAACAGTGCGCCATTTGGTAGGGACAAAGCCTGAGGTGAGGCTGTGAGTGAACAGGGCACACAGATGTGGTGCCAGTTCACTTTGTGATTCATGTAGAACACAGCCAGGGATATTGTCAGGTCCCATGGAAGAGCTGTATTCTTGGCCTTGAACAATGCAGCTTTAACCTGTGCTGAAGTAATGCTGGGTGCCTGACATTCTTCTAGTATTGAGATTCGTCTTGGGGGGGGGGGGTAAAGTTGGCACTGAATCTGTCTTGCCGGTATGTTGGCAATATCTGTTGGCTCAGTTTTGGAGGTACCTTTGTGCAGTAACTCGGAGCAAATCTAGGTATTGGCATGGACATTCTTGATATAACTAAAGAAGGCTTTGTGGTTTTTAGTGTCTGCCACAATTCTGCCTTCATAGCTGGCTTTTGGAGGTTTTGAAGACATATCTCAAATTTTTGTTGAGGCTAATAAGGGAATTTTTCCAGTCTTGAGACTTCATCTTTTTCTCCAGCAGTTTCTTCCTTCTGTTGTAGAGTTTATTAATGGCAGGGGACCACCAGATTGGCTTCCTTTTTTTGAAGGAGAACATCTTGGTTCAGTTGGATATGGCTAGTTCCATGCATTTATGTATGTGTTCGTACAGTGCATTTGTGTATGATTCAGCAATCATGCATCTATTTTTCATTGGCATCAGTGCTGTGAAGTTAGCCACCTCACGTTTTAGGAGTCCAAAGTCAGCTTTGGAGAAGTTTTTCACGGTGGATACCTTTGTGGGGGGTGGGGGTGGATTTCCATGGTGATTAGTTTGTGGTCGGATCTAACCAGGGAGGAATTGGCTATTGGTGTAGAGCAACGGTTGCCCATGTTAGTAATAACCAGGTCAAGGATGTTACTTCCTCTAGTGGGGATAAGAATGAGCTGGTCTGGGGCATTGGAATTGATGAATTCCATGAAGCGTTGGGCCAGTGCATTGGTGAAAGAGTAGTTTTCCCAGTTGATGGAGAGGTAGTTGAAGTCACCTAGTATGAGTGTGTTGGATTGGATCTTAATAGTTTCCAGGGTGCTTAGGAATGTGGAGTGAGAGTCTTGGGACATGGTTGGGGACCTATAGCAGGCTACGACCTGAATCACCATCTTACCCAATGTTAGTTGTACCTGGAATATCTCGGATGCGTTATGCTGGGCTGCTAGTCTGGAGGTGTGCGTATCCTTTATGAATATGGAGAATACCTCCCACTTTGGAGCTTCGGTCCATGTTCTGGGGCCGAAAGGTGTGGAATGAGTTATAGCCTGGTAGTGCAGGGGTGCTTTCTGCTGCTTTAAACCAGGTCTCCATTACAGCACAAATGTCGATGTTCTCCATTTTGAGGAGTGCTTCGAGCGAGTGTATCTTGCGATTTAGACTTCTAGCGTTGAGCAGCATGACCTTCAGATTGCATTTATTTATAGCTGTTACAGTGGTAATTTGGTCTTTGGAACACCGCCTAAAAAGGCACTATAGGGGTGGCAATATCCTTAGCCAGTACCCGGAAATCCAGGGGTGACAGATGCAGGCCATCTCTGGCAAAGCATCAAGGTCTCTCAATCATGTCATCCCAAGCAGATATTGGATCCCCTTAGAATGACACCAGAAGCTTAGCCAATTGTTGAACTCAGTCGTTTTCTGTATATACTGCGGTATCCTTCTGGGTGACATTAGGATGCTGCTCAGGGCTAGGGCCATACCTGCCTGGGCCAGATAATCCGAAAGCTCCACCATGACTCTCTTCATGTAGTCCGGGAAGGTGCGTCTCGGGTCATTCACACCCGCATGGACAATGACAGAGTCATACTTATACTTGTTGTGGAGTGACCTGAGTGCGTGTTGTCGGATTCTGGAACCTAATACACAGCTGACACTTACCTTCTCCTTATTCAACCTAGTGAGTGGGACATCACTATTGAGTCATCTATGATTATTGTATTGGGCAAGCTGTTTTGCCTTAGGGGCTTAGGTTGAGGGGCACACCGTGTAGGTGAGCTGTGTCTTGTGGTTTGTGCTGTGTTGTGGTGGTCGTGTGCATTTCTGCCTTGGAGGTCTCTGCTCTTTGGGTAGATTTCTATTGAGAGCCTCCACAAAGGTGGGTGTGTGCTTTGTGTTATGTGACTGATCTGATGGTGGGTGTTGTGGAGGGCTATGTGTTCCATGTTGTGTGGTGCAGGTGTTGACCTTCTCCTCTTGACCAGCTATTCCGGTCTTGGCTGGAGAATGCATGGCTTCCACTTTGGAGATATAAATGCATGTCTCAAGTCTGAGTGTTGGGAGGTAAGAGGGCGAGGGTTGTCTGTGTACATGAGGCAGTTGTTACACTACCTCAGAATGCACAAGTTCACCAGGTTAATAGGAGAAAGCACAGAGAACTGACCTTTAGACATACCAGCAGGGATGGTCATCATTACCGAGTACTAGCGCTGTTTCTTTATAGGACATCTAGTTCTGATAGCACTTGTGTGCTACAACAATTGCCACAAAAAGCCTGATGAAGTGCTAGGCAAATTCGCTAATTAAAGTGCGAGAGAGAAGAGAACTAGCAAGATCTAAGGGGAAAAATTAGTAATTGCTTTTTTGGCAGCCACCATAATTAGACTCGGCAAGGCTTTACAATGTCTATGCAATTCTGATTCTGTATCGTAGCTCAGTAAAATCATTTCTTTAGTTACACCAATTTGCTCACCCAGTATCTCTGACAGAGCAGTCTGCAGTGAATCTTAGTCTGCCAACTCATTACACACTCAGAAAATATGTTCCCATTTACCTGTCTTTCCTATCACACCTCCAAAATTTGCCGTGTACCTGAGGAAAAATTCTTTGGAGTCTACTTGGGGTATAAGATTACCTATGTAAACACTTCCAAGCAAAGATCCTAAATCTTCTAGAGTTTGTTGCATATTTGGGAAACTGACATATATCCCCCCATTGTTGTTTTTGTGAATTGCTTATCCAGTCTCTCTTCCCAATCTTTCTAACTTCCTCTGATTGATTCATATAATTATCATGCAGTATTTCATATGCTCTACTAATTATTCCATTAATAGCTTCTGTTTTAGATTCTATTAAAAACTTTACCATTGGAAATCTTTCACTTAGGATCCCCCTGTTCCTTTCTCTTTGCCAATACTCTATTGATCCTTGATGAGGGTAGGCAATCTCTAACTTGCAGTCCAAATATTGGCCTCTTTTCTATTCTGCTACCTTCCCCTGTCTAATTATTTGCTCCCAATACCTTGGTTCTTTTGCCAGTTTTCTCCAGTAAATTCTTGCCCCCTCTTGCCTATTTTCTATATCCCTAATTGCATTTATCCCTATCGACAGAATATCCTTTCTCCATTCCCATGTTGGCTTAATTCTTAGAATACTTACTGCCTCTTTATGAATGCAATATTCTGCATGTCTTTTTTTATTCTCCGTAAGGATCTGCATCCAAAATCCCAGTCTCTCCTTGTTTCTTGAGCTTCCCCATTTCATCATCATCCGTTTCCACTTTGAATTATAGGTTTCTGCTTGTGCTATGTTTAGGGGCCTTAACTGTGTAGCTCTGAAATACCCCTTCAGATTGGGTAATCCCAAACTGTTTGTTCAGTTGGAACAATCAGCTTATCCCACTTGACTCTTGCCATCTTCCCCTCCCAGATAAAATCCTTCAGCTCTTTATTGATTACTATCTAAAACTTCTCCTCTTGTTAATAAAAACATGCCTGACCTATGTATAAAACTAAAGGGACTAAAAACATTTCAACTGCTTGTTTCTTACTATCCATATAAGAGGTTCCAATTTTCAGTTTTTGTATTCTTTTGTTTAATCCATACTCCCAAGTACTTCATTTTATCATGTCCCCATAAGTATGGCTATTGCTGAACCAGTTTGTGTGTGAGTTCATAATTTGCAGCTGTTGCCTTTGTTTTAGTGTCATTAATTTTGGAAAAGATTTGAAACTGCCTCAAACTGTTCCACAGCACTGAAATGTCCTTTTCCGGTTTTATCAGGTATAAAATATCATCTGCAAATAGAGCCAGATTTTCTTGATTACCATACCAGCTTTATCCTTCAATTTCTGAGTCTCTTATTTTCTTTGCCCTTGGTTCTAAATGTAGTGTAAATAACAAAGGGAAAAGAGGACAACCCTGCCGGGTTCCTCTGCGCAAACAGAAATTATCACAGGAACCCATTTACTTTAATTTTCACCTCCCGTCCCTCGTACATCCTCCTAATCAACTTTATAGTTTTTCAGGAATGCATATGCTTCCATTGCCGTGCTCATAAGCTCCTAGCTTACTCTGTCAGATGCTGTCTCTGCATCAGGACCCACCAACAACTGTGGTATTTTCTTACGTTTATCTTCCCTCTGGATCGTCAATGTTCTGTTAATGTCAAATGTTTGCTCCCCTCCACAAAGCCACACTGATCATGTCTATCAGTTTTGACATCTCCTTTGCCATTCTTTTAGCCATTATAGGCATGTAACCAGTTTATAATCATGGGAGCTTGAATGGTCCTGAACGAAGTTGGATCTGATGGGTCTTTACCCACTTTAGGTATAACAATCACCACTGCTTTCTTCCAGGATGTTGGTGCTTCCCTCTTCTTAAAATGTTGTTAAACAAAACCTTCCATTCTTTATAATTTTTTTCCCTCCTAGCTTCCAAACTTCCACAGGAATGACATCTGTTCCTGGGGACTTTCCTATTGTTTGGTTATACATCACCATTTGTATCACATGTTCTTCTATCTTAACTATTAGTAATTGAGCCTCATCCACCTCTAACCTTGACATATTTAATTCCCTAAATATTTCTATTTGTACTTTTTCTTGATCTCCATATTTCTGAGCTTCATTCAGTCTTTCATAAAGGAATATTTCTTGTACCTCTACAGGATCTCTCTTTATCTACCTTGTTATAGGCTCCCTAAGCTTGGCAACAACCCTTTCTGCTTTCTGTTGCCTGAGTTGTTGCACTTTTTTTGTGCTCTGGCATTATCAAAAAACAGTTGCTTAACAGCTGCTGTTCTAAACTCATGCATATTATCAAGGTAATCCTTCATTTTCTGCGTAGCATTCTGCAGTTGCTCTTCTTCTATGAGATTCCACCTATTCTGTAATACTTTAATATTTGCCAGTCCCTCTAAATAATTTTTGTTGCTTCTTAACCACATATTTCTCTTATATCCACCCTATTTTTAAACTTCACTTTAATTTTTTCCCACTCCCTAGCTATATTTTCAGAAGAAATTTGTCTTCTCTAATAACTTCAGAATAATTTCCACTACTCTTTCCTTAAATTCTTTTCTTTTCAGCAGATAGGTGGGAAAGTGCCTGTGTCTCATTTTTATTGTCATTATTATTGGCATGTGAACTGAAATAGTTATTGGATGTTTATAAAAACTTTCAGTTAAATGCACATGCTCCTGTGAAATGTAAGTTCTGTCTAGCCTAGCCCAGTTTTTGTATCTTGAGGAATTTATGCAAATTCACTCCAGACTCCTAGTACTGAATTCACATCTTCCATGCCAAATATTTTCATAACTTTCTTCAAAAATCTACCCTCCTTTGTTACATTTTCCCTTCCGGGCCCCCAGACACATCTTCCCTGCTGCAAATTAAATTCCATTCCACACTTATAAGTAGTATTCCCTGCTGAAAACTGATTATTTCTCCCAGAATTTTCTTATGCTCCATTATAGCATTTTTAGGTGGAATATAAGTATATGCTAGTACCTCTTCCCTTCCCAGTAGCCCCTTACTACAGATCTGCAGTTATCTTTTGTTATCTTCTATCAGTCACTATTGGAACTCCTCTTGCAGTTAATATAAGTACTTCACTTTTCTTTTGTTCCAAGTATTCTTCTGAATAACCATCCTGAAAGCCTCTGTTTATCAAATTTACATGTTCACTTCTTTCCACCTGTGTCTCCTGTAGCATAGCTGTTTGCACTCTACATTTTTAATATAGTTCCCTACTATTTCTTTTTTGTATTTGTCTGTGAGACCATTAACCTTTAAAGATATCAAAAGGGTCATTATGTTAAATTGTTATTCCCACCGTTTATTTGTAACTGCTTTTTTTAAGTACCTAGTTCCAGATTTTGTGCTACATGCACATACTAATGTTTACCAGGTTAATCTTTTATACAATTGTTTCTTGTCATATCCATTTGAGCCCAAGCCACATCTTACAAAACTTTGTTTTATTGAAACCCCTCAAACAAAAAAATACACCCCCAAAATCTGTTAACTTAACATGAACATACAAAACTATGTACATCTTCAGATATTGATGTTTTACCTTCCTAATGGGAACAATTGTCCCAGACTGACAGCTACACTCAGAGACTTGGGTTAACCTAAAAGGAAGGTTATCCATGCTAAGCCCTGTGTTTCAGCTAAGTGCTGTCTGTTTTTGTCTTATCTTTATTGGTCTCCCAGAATGAGAAAACACTTGAATGCTTTCAGAAAACATCATCTGCTATCCATTGAAAGAAAGCAATTAAGAGAAAGATTTTCTGTTTTTATTGCCCTCTATCAGATTGTCTCCAGGGAGACATGAGAAGCAGATAAGAGTTGCTTATATGCTTGAGGAGAGCTTTATTATATTCAGTGTTCTTTATTTGTGGTCTCTTAAAACTTGTCATTCCCCTATGCAAGAATGAGAAAAAGCACATCACTTTTTCTTGTATCATAGTCTTTTGAACAGATTTTTCTTCATTGTTTTCTTATGTTGCAGTGCCTACAATTCTTAAAACTTTAACAATGAGAAAGAGAAAAGAAGAGAAAAAAACGGGCAACCGTTTTACTTTCGCATCCCCATTACACTTGAAAATAACTGAGAAAACATTATAGCATGCAGATATCATGCACTGTAGAATTTGTTTTACTTGGAGTTAGTGCTTTCCTTCCTCTTCTAAGTGTTCCTCCAGACTTTAATAACATGAAGTAGGGCATATGCTTTAGAGTCCCCTACAGGTTTAACAAAATCAAAAAATTGCAATATTTCCAGGTTTTCTTGTTCTGCCATGTTTCACAAATATAATTAATGTTTTATAATATCACATTTATTTGTCAATGTCCAAGTTGCTGGTTTTATTCCTGTTTATCTCTATCTCCCAGATGTAGTCTCAATGTATGCTCTGTTCTTCTGTTCAACTCTTGCACTTTATTCTGTCACTCAAGCATTTTCCATCAAAACACTGGAAAAAGTTTCACTGGCACAATCTCTCTCTGGACTTTATTACCAGAAGAACAAGAAGCCAAAGCTCCTTCCATTTCACAGCTCACTTTTTGTTAGACAAACTTTTATATTTCCTCCTTAGCATGTTCTGCATCAAAGAATGATTTTGTCCCACCAGGAAAGAATATTCTGAAGATAGCTGGATACACCAGTTTGAATCTCAAGCCTGCTTCTCACTATTTTCTGATTAGTGGGATACATTTACTCCTTTTCTGACTAGTGTACAGTGAGTAATCATTTTCTACAAACACTCTACTCTCTCCCACTTTTAGTACTTTGTCAGAATCAGTTCTTTCTGCTGGTAGGATTGTATCTTTACTAGTAAAGGTCTAGGTTGTTTTCTCATGGCCAGGTGTGGAGCATACACATGATGTGCCCTTTCAGTTAACACCAACTGCTGTGGAATACCAGTCCAGTTGCTTATTTGTACTTTCATAAAATTAATGCAGTCAGTTCCTTCCAGCAGAAAATCTCAAGTTTTCCTTCTGTGCTGTGTCCTCTAATTCTTTTATTTTTGAAACTTCCCTTCTTTAGCAGTCTCATATTCAGCCAGCCTTTTCTTCATGTTGAGATCTGATTTTTGTAGTTGTATCACCTCATCTGAAAATCTGTTTAAGGTTTCTTCGATTTTATTCTGCTTTTGTTATTTGAGCTGATGTACTGCATCAGTGTTTAATTTATTTTAATCAGCTCTGACTGCATTTGACTTATTTTTTTCTCTAGGTTACTAGAAGTAACTAGAATGAATAGTTACTAGAATGTCTTGCATGAAAGCTGGAGCTTGCACTGCTGTTTGCTGGACAGCTGCAGAATTCTTCCCAGTCAGTGTTTTTTCCTCAACTTTTGAGTTGTTTTTCATTCAGGTTCTCTAAATTTTTTATATTGGCATCCAGACAGTGCACTTACTAACCAGTTACTGAGATTTACTCTCAAAAATGAGTTCACTGGCTTTTTCTCCTGAATTTCTGTTTGCAGACTGGGAGAACTGAAATTAAGCTCTTTCACTCCAATGCTGCTCAGGAAGATTGGACTGTAACTTCCAATGGGCGGAGCCTAAGCCTTTTGACAACCAAATTATGTCCTCACGTTTCAAACAAATGTTCACATCTCTGAAGCCATAGAGATTATGAGACAGGTATAAATGGCAAACCCCTCAGCACATACTATTTTATAGTGGTAGTATTCTTTAGGGTCTAGGTCTTAAACTGACTTTTATAAGTCTCAGTAAACAACTATTATGTTTGAAATACTATTTATTTATTTATTCCAGTTTGGTGACCGGGGAGGTCCTCTGGGCTCGAGAGCCCATTTTCAGTGGAGGCCCTGGGGAGAAAAGCTCCACAATACAAAGTTACACTACATAGAGAATTACAAGAAAAATATTTGCATTGCAATCAACAGGTACTATAACAATCAAGAGGTAGTATTGCAGTCAAAACAGGTATCATTCAGTAAAGACAGCAAAACTATTAAAAAATTTTCAACAGAAAGACAGGCATACAGCATAATGGTTGGATGTTACTGTTTAGTTACATTTATAATCTAAGTATATGAGATAAATTAGGAAGGTATGAAGGTTAGCCAGGAGAGAAGGAGGAGCAGAGCTTGGGAGGTATGAGTTGAAGAGTGGTTACATTTCTTGTGAAGAAACAGGTAAGAATGAAGTTGTGTTTTGAAGGCGTGTGGATTGTACAATATCTCAACAACCACTCAAGTTACACACATACTGTCAGCAGCATTTTATTCATCCAGCTGAGAGCTTTCATATGAGGCTAAGGACTTCTGCCTGTGTTACTTGGTTGAGATATTTAGAAAAATGTGAAAATTATATCTATATAAATTCATATCATAAAACCATTTAATATCTATGTACTGGCACTAGACAAAGTCAAATATTAATGCAGTTGCGTTTACCATTGTGTAAGCTTTAAGATGAAATCTTTAAAACCTTGTACATAGCATGATTTTGGAATTATCGAAGCAAATATGAACAAGCAATATTTGATGCCTAGAGGCATCAGTAGGGGTTAACTGCAGATTCAAGTGGAGACATCCCTCGGATGTAATGAGATTTGCAGCCATCTTCATTTTATTTGGATCTTAAGCAACTGTACATTTTGCTGCCAATCTTGGCCTGCTTACAACTTACTGTGTAAAATCTAACCTGTTTTCGACTGACTGTATAAAGTTTACAACTTACTGTATAAAGTCTCTGAAACCTTCTTGTTGGAAAATTGTAATCTACTTTTGTACATGTACCCAGTTGTCTAAATGTCTACACTTTTATCTCCAAAACCTTCTTGTGGAAAACTGTAGTCTGTCTTGTTTATATACCCAATTGTTAAATGTATACATGTGGAGCTTTTCTCCCTGGGCCACCACTGAAAATGGGTTACCCAACCCAGTCGGACTATCCCGGTCAGCAAATGTCAAATAAATAAATATAAATAATTTAGAAAAAGTCTTACTTATAAGAATCGACTTAAAACTTTTAAAAAAGATATTCAAGAAAAGTATTCACCAAAAAAAAAAAACAAATGAGGCAGCTAAAATGGAGAAAATTATTCAAAGCAAGACTGATGCTGTTCATAGAAGGAAAGAATCCAAGCCATTAGATTATGGTGATCAGCTGCAGTCTGTAAGTTCTGATGCGGCAGGCGGATCAAAAAAAAAAGCTAAAATCAACATTGGTGCAATCAACATATTGCAAAAGGATAATTTTGCCAGTACCTGATTCCAGTGGACAAGAGATTTAATATTGGTAGAGAATGGTGGGATCTATATTACCTTATCGAAGAGGCATTACAGCAAATGTCTCCATCGACCCCTAAACAATGAACCGCCAGTTCTGCGAACAGCTGATTCAGCTTTTTTTTATTCCCCTGGGGGGGGGGGGGGGGATTGCTTGGCATCAGCATGAATTTGCCCCTTTCCCCACTGTAGTGCGATCTTGTAGTGGTATATTTAGTTAAGGGAGTGTGAGGGGGGGGGTGAAACGCCCCACTTTGTTTGCAGAGATGGGTAATTTCTGGCCCGATTAGTGATTTTCTTTCCCTAGGAAAAGAAATTGCTGAATCGGCTGTTCATGGAACTGGCAGTTCGTTGTTTAGGTGTTGCTGAAGAGGCATTCGCTGTAATCCCTTTTCGATAAGATAATATAGACCCATGAATGGCATATGTATTCCAGATGGCACCCTACTGAAGGAGCCTTCAGAAATAACACCAAACAAAGCTACTTTCAGACTAACTCAATTTTTTAGTTTATTTTATAACTTTTTTACCTTAAGCTCTTAATGAGGACCTACGTTAGCCAACTATGAAGACTGACGTACATCTGCATTTATGCATGTAGAACATGAATGTTCATTGGCTTTTTTGAAGTTTCAAAGAAATAGGAATAAGAAAAAAACATGTTTCCTGATGCTTACATATAAAGAAAAGCTAACTGGCTTCAAGAATATGTTAAATAGCTGATACCATTCCAGGGGGACCTAGTATTGTTAGCATGAAATGAGATGCTTGATTGTCCAAATTGCTTTGCTAAGTATGACCTGTACCTTTTATTCCAAGGCTTTTGCATATTGACTAAAGCCTTTGTTGCCCCTCTAGTGTCTTTTATAAGCAGAATCCAGTTGATAAACATTCCACTGTAACTAACAAATCAGCCACAAAATCAGATATTTTTAGTTGGCCTTCTTCAATGCCAGAAGTCCACACAGTAATTTGCGTGAGCTTGAGGTGTATCCCTGCATATGAAAAACACCCATGTTTATGTAGTAACTGAGATTGTTTGCCTGTAAAGAGAGCACTCTGTCTATACCTGGGTTATGTGCTTTTCATTTCTGTAGACTCTGTGGCAACTTTGGGGAAGTCTCCATATTTATCCCACAGACTGAATTCACTGAACTACAGATCTCTCTAGATGGGATTAATTATCAACTAATAGCTAGTTACAGAACATCATCTTTGTTCTGATGACAATGTGAGTTTCATCAGTGTTTTAAATGATCTCCCTGTTGGCCAAACCCCATTATTTTGGGTGACTTTAACCACTCTTTAGTGAACTGGGGCACACATACGTTCAATGTAGGATATGCCCAAAAGTTCCTATAAATAAATAAAAATTCTGTTGAGCAGCTGGTAAACACACCCACTAGAGGATACAGTATTCTTGACCTTTTTCCTATAAATATGCCTGTCTCTTGCACCAATTCTTTAGTATCTCCTTCCCCACAAATATCTGACTACAGACTTGTGACGTATTCTTTGATCTCCCAAAAGCCCATACAGCAAACCCCAATGAATTAAAACTTACAATTCTGTCAAACTCAACCTGCGCTGTAATGACATATCAAAATTCACCTATGACTTTGATACAGCAGCAAGCTTCACTAAATTCCACACTCATTCAGAAAAAATGCTTACAGCTAGCAAGCCCATACCAGAACCAAGTATTATAGGAAATACAAAAATAAACAGCCTCAGTGGTCCATCACCATAAACTGTACAGTAAAAAAAAAGAAACTCCTTAAATTATATAGTTGATCCAAAACCTCTCTAACCAAGGAAAACATTAAGAATATTAAAAAAACACTATTGGGTCCTCTAAGCTCACCCCTAAAAACAAAGATAATCATAATTTTTTTAGGTATGTTAGAAAATTAAGAAACAAAGCAATACTTTGTTCTGAACTTGATATATAATGTTCTGACTTTTTAATTTCTCCAAGACTTTTGGGTTTCTAATGCCATGACTGGAATGGACCCCATTCCCAAGTCAAAGTATGATTAAAGTTCATGAAATTAGTATTGTTTTGATCTTTGATGTTGGCCAGAAGTGGTCTTCACAGCACCCGCAATGTGCCCAGTAATAATGACTCCTGCAATTCATATGAAGTTGCATGTACTGGTAACATATTTAACTATAATTGTAATTTTTTTTATAATACCCATTGTTTCTACTACTACTGGAAGTATCTGGGTATATTTCTTCCACATTGCCCTCGTTTCTGCCTGGAAATCATAGTATTTTATTACTGTGCATCTCACTGTACAGTAAGACACTGTAGTCACTAGGTGTAGCAATTTCATTGATCAATGCTACTTTTGTGTTCTTTTCATGGACTACTGTAAATGGTTTGCTCACATCTATTTTTTGAAGTTTTGGTAATGGATGATCCCATGTGATTATAAACATCATTATTTTCTAAAATGCTTTGTGGGTCATGTTTCCAGTCTTGCCACATTATGCCTTTCAATATATAATCCTTCTGCCATTAGTATTTCACTACCAGCAACAAGATGTTTGACTGTTTCCAATTCTGTTTTACAAAATCTGCATTTAGCCATTTCTCCCACATGTTTGTAAACCAACGTGTACTTAGCCCACTATCTTGGGCTGCCAATGTTAACCTTTTGCCTTTTGGTTTAAATTCACCTATCCTTAACCATTCTTGAATTCTATCCTGATCTACATGTGGTTGTCCTAAGAGATTGCTGTACTTGCAACACTATTATGCATTTTCCACATTTCTTGCCTTCTTTATCTGATTCTTCACCTCATATTCTTTCTTTTGGTTTTTGCCACATTTAGTTGCTTTACCTACTGCTGGTATGAATTTCTTTCCTGCTTGAAGCTGATATGCATCTGCTAAACTAAGCAGGGAAGTCATCTTAGACTTATTCTCCTCATGTTTCAAAACTTTTACTATGTTTGGGTCTTATGAGGTCACCCAGATATGTATGCAGTCCCACAGTTGCAGATCTGTACATGTAATCAAATTTGAGGAAGCCCATACCTCCTTCAGAACAGCGAATATATAATTGTGGTATGCATTGATTTTTATAAATCATTTGATGGGAATGAAGCTTCTTCCTTGTTCTCCTGTCCAACCTATATAACACCTTTTGGGGCTAATCAGTCACTCCAAAACTGTAAGTTAGAGCAGGAAGAGCAAATTGGTTTATAGCCTGGACTTTGTTCCTAGATGTCAGTGCTGTTTTCTGTATTAATTTAAGTCTTCAAAATATTCCTTATTAAGTTTTATTCACATGTGTTCATGTTTTATTGTTGATCCTTCATCAATTCCCAAATGTTTATACACTCCTTCTTGATCAAGTTTTTATATCACATTCCTGTCCCAAACTGATGTTTTCTTTGTGCTACAGCTTTCTTGTTTTAAAAGTTGCTTTTGCACATTTATCAAGAACAAATGACATTCTTATATCACCTGAAAACGTTTTGACCACTTGTAGTTGTGCTTTCATTTCCTCATCTGATGAGCTATACACTTAAATCATCTACAAAAAGAAGATAAGTCTTTACACTTTGTTGGTTTCTGGGAACCGAATTGTAGCAATGTCCTAATCTGTCAAGTAGACAAATTAATGGATTAAGGACAAGGCAAAGAGCAAGGTAACAGAGAGTCACCCTGGAATATCTCCCTTTGAATTGTTATCCCTGTAATAATAACTTGTCCTTTTTTTATGGCTTAACTGCAGAGTAGTTTGCCACTGTTTCATGGTCGCTATAATGTAATCTATTGGTGCAGGATGTATCTTATACATTTATAAGCACTCTTTTATCCATGAATGCAGGATACTGTCAAATGATTTTTAGTACTCTGTCCATGTCATACGTAGATCTTTCTCCTTTTTACAGTCCTTCATTATGACTTTAACAACAAATGATCCTTTGTTCCATATGACTTTCTTTTATTACCCTTTTGTTCTTTTGCCATGATAGAGTTTTATTCTGATGAATATATACTCTGTCGGCATCAATTCCAGTATATAATTTATACACCGTCGGAAGGCAAGTTGTTGGTCTATAGTTTTTAGGACAGCTTGCAATTTGCTCTTAAGTAGGAGTATTGTTCTTCCTGTTGTCTGTTCGGGGTGCACATATAAATAGTTCTTGCTCATGGCTAAATCTTCATGTAAAGATGTTAATACTTTTAGCCAGAAGTTAGGTACTGCATCTGGGCCTGGGGTTTTCTAATTACGTGCATTTCTTGTCTTTGTTTCTGTCTCTCTGGCTGTTGTTTTATTCCATTTCGTATCCTGTACATTTGAACTACTTACTTTTACTACTTCTGTCCATTTAGCATTTTTGTTATGCTCCACAGGATCTTCATAGATATTTCTCTAAAATGTATCTATTTCTTCTTTTTTGGTGGTGTTTCAATTCCTTTTCACTTGTTTCCCAATTCTCTATAAAAAATTTTTGGGTCATCACTGCATTGCTTATTTTGTACTTTTCCTTTATATTTATCAGCATATCTTCTAAGTTTTTCTGCCTGTGCTGATATTTTTAGTTTATTATTTGCAGTAGTGCATGATAGATCCTGATCTTTTGTAATATTGCGTGTTGCTTTTATCATGAATAGCTTTGAGTATAGAAGAGGGAACAGATCATCAAAAATACTCTTATAACAGTGACACTTCTTGTCTTAATTGCTTTATGGTTTTCTGTATCCAATACTTTCATGATGGCATTCAATTTCTCCCCTTCCTTTCTCTTACTACCCTGTGTTTTTGTTGTAAGCCTTTAATTTAGCTGCGCAGTAATATGTCCTGTTTACTTCTGTTATATAGTCTGAATCTCTGTGGACAGTCCTGATTACTGTGTTCATTTGTTTTATCAAGCTTCTAACTTTTTGGGTTTTATGGACTTTCTGTAGTCTATTTCTTTCACTGATCTTAATATGTCTGTCCATCTCTATTAACTCAAGCAACTCTTGTCTAAAACATTTTCTTCTAAACTGAGGACACATTCTTTGTTCTCCATTTCCTGTAGGCATTCTACAGATAGTTCCACAGCATCCTCCTGTGCCACCTTCTCTTCACTTTCCATCCAGTGCCATCTATTGCTCTTTCATATAGGAATTCAATGGCCTATCACTCCACAGCATTGACTGCGTCAGAGTTGCCACAGTTTTCTGTTCCTTCCCTTGCTGTGCAACTGAAACTGAATGTTTATAATGATTTCCTATGGAAGGCTGCAAAGTATCTTCATATGACAACTGATCACGTTTCCCGCTGCATTGGCTTTGCCTTAATTTGGGGATCCATTGCTCTATCCTGCTGTGATGTTTTCAGAGTTAGATTTTCTACACAATCATGTACTTCGCAGGTAATCCATAACCTCAAGTTCTATTTCTTTAACTTTTTTATTACTAATCCTCTTGTCTAATTTTCCTCTTTGTTTTCTTATTTTTTGTATTGTAACGTTTTCTATGTCCGGATGCCATTGCTTGCATTTTTCTTCAAATGTCTTTGGTACTGTTCTTTTTGTATTGCTTAGTTTTGCTTTCTCCCTTGTATAAATATTACACTGTATTAAATCTCTCTCTTCTTTCCCATGTCCATATTTGTTCTTCAGATGTCTCCTGATCTTCCTGTTTCTCCTTACTTCGGGGACTCATTGTTCCATCATGCTGTTATGTAACCTGTATTAGACTTTTTACACTAAACCCTTCACTCTGCAAGTATTCCATAACTTCAGCTTCTATTTTCTTAACTTCTGCTTTACTAATCTTCTGTTCTACATTCCGTTTTTGTGATCGTATTTTTTTATTGTGAAATTTTCAGTGTCTGGATGCCTTTGTCTTTATTCCTCTTCAAATGTCTTTGAGGCTGCCTTTTTTGTGTTGATTAATTTGTTGCACAGTAATATATCCTATTTACATTTGTTATATTGCATGAATCTCTATGGACAGTCCTGATTACTGCGTTCATTTGTTTTATCAAACTTCTAATGTTTTGGGTTTTATTGACTTTCTGTAGTCTGTTTCTTTCATTGATCTTAATATGTCTGTATCTCTTTGAAATCAAGCACCTCTTCTCTTAGATCATTCTGCATAAATATTGCACTATATCAAATCTTTCTTTCCCATGTCCATATTTCTTTTTTATACCTTTCAAAAGTCTCTAGATTGTGTTTGTATTTTTGCACTCCCTGAGTTGCTTCTTTTACCAAACAGACCAGGGTTTCTTGGTCTATATAATGTTTTTCATAAATCTGTTGTATAAACCCACAGTTTTATTTGACGCTTTTGACAGTTTTATGTTTTGACCTAATAGACATTATCAGTGTCCTTACAAATAAATTTAGTGTCTACGTCGTTCACAAAACTTTTCAAATGTCGGAATATCTTGCTCCTCCAATTATTTCTAAAGATCATTTACTTAAAGTGCTAAGACCAAGCATACTTCTTCTATGGGACTTGACAATATACCTTCTTGCTTAATTAATAACGGTGTTAAACATGCCCTTGCTGACCTACTCCTTAAACTATTTAACCTAAGCTTGCTTATAGCTACTGGTTTTATCTCTGATGGGTGGCACACTGCAGTGGTGATGCACTTCCATAAGAGTGGCCTTACAACTGATCCAGATTATTACAGACCTGCTAGTTTTACAAGTCTCATCTGCAAAGCCATAGAGTGCGTTATAACTGACATTATAAACTACACTGTCAAGAATCTTGTTAGGCTTGATCCCCAACAGTTTGGCTTAATGAAGGATAAATCATGTCTGTTGTTTCTGGTAACTTCTTTGACAGGATTTCATTGGCTGTAGATAACCATATGGTATACATGTATCTTGACCTGGCCAAGGTCTTTTACGGCATTGCCCATGCTGGAATCATACAGAAGCTAAATGCTCAAAAATTGGACATTATGTAGTAAGATTGTTACTGAACTATAATAGGAGAATGCTTTCTCATACCTCTAACTTTGAGGGCACCAAAAAATGTGGCAAATGCCAACAATGCCACCTCATAGACGATTCACAATTTTTTAAACACCCTGAAACGGGGGTACTATGGGAACTCAGGAACAACAGCTCATGCCATACCAGGAATGTTGTTTATGTGGCTCACTGTCTCTCATGTCATTGTTTTTATGTTGGCAAGACCAACAGATCATTGAGAGAACGTATTAGAGATCATTGTTACTGTTACAACAGGAAAGAAGATTATAGTGCGTTAGCCAAACATATGCTAACTAAAGGGATAGATCATACGTTCCTCTTTCAGGTTCTACATATTCAACAAGAATCAGAAAGACTGGGTGATACAGTGAATCTCACAGAACAAGCAGAAGTCAAATGGATACTTAGACTTTCTGCTCACAAAGGCATGGGTCTCAATGACAGTGTCCCTGAAACCACATCTAAAAGGGCGTAAAATTAAATGACTTTGACATCTATGAGAGAAACAACAATTTGATATTTAACATTCATGTGTTCAGTTCTACATGCTTTTCATGCATTATGCACTGTTTTGACTGTGATTTCCATTTCTGATTCCTTACATTTAGTGCCTGCATTCATAGCTATACCAGCGTAGTTATCCATTCACTTATTGATTGTTTGTTTGTGGCTAAATAAAATACATAGTTACTTTGAACACATTATATATAATTATACCCCCTATTTACATAATGACTTTTTTGGTGCACTCATATAGTTGCACATCCGTTCACTCCAGCACACAAGGTTTGATAGTATTTTGTGTATTCATTTTTACTTACTGCCCTATTTGGAGCTTTTACATGTTTGCATATTTGTCTGTTCCTATATATAAGGCTTGAAAATATTTTCTGTATATACTTGTATATTTTAAATTTGCTATTGTGTGTTGTTTTAAAGTGCTTTTAGTATTTTTAGTTGCATTACAACATCAATGTAGGCACATTGATTTTATCTCTGTGTATAACTTTAAATTTTCTATGACAAGGAGTTTGGTTTCATCAGCTGACTGCTAGATCGATCACATGATTCTCAGAAGTTATATAAGCTGTTTTCAAACTCATTTGGTTTTAGTCTGATGAAGCGGATGGTAGATCCGCGAAAGCGCTTACTCATTTAATAAACTCATTGCTTTTCTACTGGTTTTGACCTCCTTTGGCTTCACATTTCATGAATCCTGTGTTTGTGAACTTTGGACTTGCTTCATGACCACGCTGACTTTGTTTGTTGTTGGATTAGCTGTTGAATGATACTTTATGCAGCTGCTGTTTCCTTTGGATTACTTACAGGACCACGCCTATCATGCCTGTTGATGGACTAGATTTTTAACAACTTTGTCGCTGTGCCTCCTTCATCAGAAGTTTTCTGCGAGTACTTTTCAATTTTGAATTTTGGTAGTTCCACGCGGAAGGGCATTATTTTTCTCATATATATGTGTATATATATATATATATATATATGTGTGTGTGTGTATGTATATATATATATATATATATATATATATATATATATATATATATATATATCTAAGCAAGCAACTCAAAATTTCTGTTTAAATAGGGAATAATGAGACATAATACAATATTCAAATTGTCAGACCAATTAGAATGAAACGTGTAAAATATGCATGATGTAGTACTTACAGCCAATGAAGTGATTTGTCAGAGGTATCAAAGTGGCTTCCACTGCTGTATACTGTTGACCAATGTTACTACATAAAAAAAAACTTTTCAGTCAAACCAAAGACATTGTTACTGTAACAAATCAGAGCAATCCCCAGGCTATGTGTGTCCCTATGAAAGAATTAGCAGGACTAACTCACCATTCTATGTGTGCATAAAGCAATGGGCAATAACATAGGAATTAAACAAAACAATGAGATAGCTTGTAATGCAAATATCAGAATATTATGATAACCACCGCAATGCACACTTAACATTAATATTTTCATTGAGACCAAGTCCGTTATCAGCATTCAACAGTAATTGCCAGCGGAGTTCTTTCAATTCTAAAA